>NC_081568.1:48275212-48386204 GCF_022355385.1 Mustela nigripes
ACTTATCACCTCTACTGCTGCGTCTAGCTACTATCATCGCTAGCTTGGGTTAGTTCAGTAACCTTCGAACATATCTCCTATGTCTGCCTGCCTTAGGGGCTTTGCTGCATGCTCTTCTCTCTGTCTGGAATGCCAGTTCTTCAGATATCAGCATGGCAGTCTCCTTTAGGTCTTTGCTCCTTGGCCATCTTTTCAATGAAGCCTACCCTGACCACACTAGTTACTTATTACATATTATACATTAACTCACCTATTAAATTTATCTTTTATTCATAGTCTTCACACAACAATGGCATTTGCCCATAATAAGGCTGTGCAGGATATGTACACCTTTCCTAAACTTACCTTGACTCATTGATGGGATGCCATGCTCACTTGAACAATGGATAGTGGGCCTGAGCTTAGGTTCCTCTTACCTTCCAGACCATAGCCCCAGGATTATGGGGACACCAGATCCCTTGGATGCTATGAAAAGGGGGTCACCTGGTAAGGATGGTAAGGTGGGGAATCCATGTTCTGAGCACTATTTGTCTCCTGCTTCATTGGCTGGCTTTGAACAAATGCCTTGACTTCTCAGGCCTTACTTTTCTAGCTTAAAAATTTCCTTTTTTGGCAAGTGTGAACTTTGCAAGCCTAAATTTTCCTTCTCTTCTTATGTTGATAAACTAATTAAAAATACAGCTTATGAAAATGTACAGCATAACAGATACAAGTATAGACTCAGGCTGCTTGGGTTCTAATTCTGGCACTATATATAAGTAGTTTATAAGTTGTATGACATTAACATCATCCCTCTGTCTCAATTTTTCAATCTATGAATAAATACAATAACAAGACCTCATTGTTACTTACAGAGATAGATGACCTTATTTTGGGTTTCGGGTTTGGGAGTGGATGGATATGGGTGGAGATATTGAGGGGAAATCCCAACACAAATTTCTTTCCTGACCAAAATGGTTGTGCCTGTGGGAAAGTGAGAACAGCAACTGTTATCCATTGACTAAATGAACTAGTTTGGTATTGACTAATTGGACCCTGCTCAGTAAATGCTGTTTGAAAAAAAATAAATGAATGAATGTATCTGGAAAATAATACTGTACATGCATCCTAGAACCCTGTGAAGTTGAATTCAATATCCAGGTAGGAGAGCAATTTGAATTTATATAGCCCCTTTCTACTAAGTATATCAAAGTACATACAGTCAGTTCTGGTTTATATGTGTGTGGTTAGCTATGGTAGATTTTTGATGTCCTGCTGTCTTTGCAATGCATGTCAATTTGGTTTTGGGCTACCTCTCTTTGTTCTTAGGTTGGAAGTAACAGGGAGGGCACCATAAGGCAATGCAAACTCATTTTAGTTGCAGTTTAAAAATAATGATGAAGATAAATTGGGGTATGGAAATGTAAACTGAGTGTTCCAAAGCTGAATGAAAATGAGTTTTGCATTATCTGTTCATTTACATTGTTTACATAGCACTTTCCTTCCCACAGTGTGAATAATTACTGTGGGGAAGTGGAAAGAACATGGGATTTAGACTTGGATACATCTAGGTTTGAGTCTAAGTTCCTTTACTTTATAGCTATGTGCCCTTAGCAAGTCCATTAACTTCCCTAAATCTCAGTTTTCTGATCTTTAAGTATAGGTGTTATGGACTGACATTCAAGATTGAAGCTCTCACCATGACTTTATTTGGAGACAGGGCCTTTAAGGAGGTAATTAAGGTTAAATGAAGTCATAAGGGTGGGGATTTTATTCAATATGGCTGGCGTCCTTATAAGAAGAGGAAGAGACACTGGGTGTGCATGCATAGAGGAAAGGACATGTGAGGAATTTTACGTGGGTCATGTGTCAGGTAAAACTGCAGAAGGCAGCTGTTTGCAAGTCAAGGAGAGAGGCCTCATCAGAAACTAACCCTGCTGACACTTTGATCCTGGACTTAAAGCCTCCGGAACAGAACTTACTCTAGAAGTAAGAAGGTAAATTTCTGTTGTTTAAGCCACCAAATCTGTTTTATTCTCTTCTGGAAACCTGAGCAAACTAATACAATAGGTAATAATGCTGGTGCTGGTGCTGCTGGTGATGATTGTGGTAAGAGTCACAATAATACTATCACCCTCAGAGGAAACATACTACAGAGATTTAGAGTGAAGTTTTGAAGTCAGAATTAACTAGGCTCATCATAGTTCTGCTACTTACTGGCTCTGTAATTAGATTTTCAACCTATCTGAACATAAAATGAATAGCATCAACCTCAGAATGATGTCATGGGACACCATTGAATAAGTTATTGTGTATAAAATGTTTAGTTCATTGCTTGTGTATGCCATGAAACAGGATATGTGCTTCATACATATTAGTATTTAAAAATCACACTTGTACAACTTATTTTATAGTTTTGTGAGTACAAAGTAAAACACTGCACATGAAGGTGCTGTGTAGAATTAAGTAATTTTATTGTTAAAGATGTGACAATTTTGGACATTTGTAAACATTATTCATTTAACAAATACTTAATGTGTTTATATTATATGTAAACTCTAATTTATAAACTTTAATTCTGTGGTATTTCCCTTCAAGTTTCTTGGATGAGTCCAAGTGTTTTTGAATAGTTAGGTGGCTGTGCTGTTGGTCAGAGGTACAGCAATCTCTGAAACCATATTCTTTGATAAGCTTCTAGCAGGCAAAAAGTTAAAATTGCATTCTATTGATCTCCATGACCCAGAGATGGAAAGGGTTGGTTGTTAATGAAGCACAGTCATTATTCCAGGTAGAGAATTCTTCAAGAATAAAAATTAATAACAGAAGGAAGTTCAGATCTATCAGCCCTTAATAGCGTATGTTTAAGTTTCAGATTGCTTGATGCTTTTAGTCATGCCTGGGTTTATTTAAATTTAAAAAATACTGGTCTTGATTTTTTTGTTAAGATATTCTTAGGAATTTTACCTTGTAAAATTTTACCTTGTAAAACTTACCTTGTAAGTTTCTATGTAAGTGGGATCTTTCCTTAATAGGAAATATTTGAATGGATTTTTGCTGACATATAGTAAAGCTATTAATTTTTATTTATTTATCTTTTATCTTACTCCATGTTGAGCTCCCTTGTTAGCTTAAATAGGTTTTTTTTTAGCTGATTCCTTTGGATTTTCTAGGGAGATAATTATAATTGCAAGTAATTTTGTCTTTTCCTTTTTAATATTTATTTAACTTTTTTTTTTCTTGTTCTACTGCATTGGTTAAAGCCTCCAGAACAAATCTCAATGGTTTGGTGTGTTTGCTTATTCCTAATTTCAGTAGAGATATCCTTAGTCTTTCATCATTATATATGTTTGCTGTTACTATATGATATATATTTTAAATACCATGTTAAGAAAGTTTCCTTCAGTTTCTAGCTTAATAAGAATTCATTATTTTATTTGTCTGTTCTCTTTGGTTGAGGTCACTGGTTTCATTTATTCAGACTAGGGCCATCTTCCTATTCCCCCTGGACCCATAAGTCAAGGCCTAGGAGGGAGCTGGTGGAAAGTGTTGATGAATCTTAAGTAACCACAATGCCTCATTGTATAGATTCTTCTAAGTTAGGCCAACTACAGGAACTTGAACGAAACTGGTTAAATAAATCACTGAAAGAAATGAATACTAATTTTTTTGAATTGTCAAACCAAACCCAAATGTTATTTTTTAATTGAATGAGAGTCAAAGAAAAGGTCTTTTTTTTTTCTCTTTTTAAAAGTCCCTAGGAAATTTGTTCAGAGCAGTCCCAAAGCTATATATTTTTTGAGTACTGTTGAAATGGAACAAAGGGAGAACTTCAAATGTCTCTAAATTCAATCTGCCAGGACAAATGGTTCATCCATGCAAAGTTCCTGGTAACAGGAGGCATACTGCTGGAGTTGGGGTGGCCAGACTCTGGAAGTGGCGCAAAATTCTAGCTCTTGCTTCTGATGTTGCAGTATTACTTCAGCCTCACCCCAGGACTTTAACAGAATATGAACCTTGGTCAGTCTGGTATTAGGAATCCAGCCCAAGGCATCACTTCTTAGGATATATACTTGAGGAGGGATAAGTAGACTGTAACTTAATCTGTAATTCATCTGTAACCACCACCCTACCTGCCATCACAAAAATGAAGCAAAAGGCATTAGCTACTTTTCTATGTAGGTGTAGGTGCAGGAGTAGCTGTTTTCCTATGAAAAAGCAAAATAGGCAAAATACTTCTTTAGTCCTTCAGTTTGGCATCTCTGTCCCCTTCCGTGTTTTCAGGAAGAGTCAGGTCTTATTTGCCTTTGCAGTACTAAATGGTCGCACCATGTAAAATCTTAATATTCAGGGAAAACTTCTTTGACTGCTGTCCTACCCCAATTTAGGTCAGTTTGAATCTTCTGGTCACCTTATTATCCCATCGGAAATGAAATTATTTCCCATATTTTTGTCTATTTCTTGGTTTAATATCTGTCTTCACAACTCGAGGTTAAGCTCCATGAGGGCAGTTATTTGGAATGTGACTTGCTCATAGTATTTTTCCAGTAAGTATTGAATAGACAGTTGGGCAGGTGGCCTGGAGAACCACAGTGAGAGCACTCTGATATTGTTTTTGCTGTAGTAATGGTTGCCAGACTTTTTGAATATGACCATAACTTGCTCTCTGTCTTTTTAAATAATCCTCAGTTTATGATATTCCCCCACGTCTATCCTAGTAATCCTGCCAGATGTACTTTTGGGTTACATGCCTTGTAATTAATTTTCAGTGCCAAATGTTGAGGTCAGTTGGTGTAACAGATGAAATGAAATTCTTAGAAAAAAAAAACAAAAAAAACAAAATTAAATTCAAGCTCCATCCAGTTTGTCTTCATTCTCACATCTCACTGTTTTCCCAAGGTAAGAACATACTTTGTATTTCCTGCTCCTCTGCCTTTGCCCAAGTTATTTTTCTCTAAAAAGCTCTGTTTCCTCAGCTATGTAATGCTAAACTTCATTCCAGACCCAGTTTAAACCTCACCTTCTCCAGAAACTCTTCACTTACGGCTCAGTTCCTCCCTCTTTCCAAAAAGTCCCCTTACATTCTGATGCTCTTACTTAGTACATAGCCCTGATGATGTTGAATTTAGCTCTGTCAGAGACTGTGCTCCCTGAGAAGCAGACTCAAGTGGAGTTGAGTGAGGCAGGATGTTTGTTAGGCGTGCCCTTTGGACTAACATCTATAGCAGGAAGATTCAGGAGTGGGCAGAGGGAGAAACAGACCTTACTAGAACCCCACTGATGAGGGGAGCTGTGGCCAGTCAGAGCTGCTTGGCATTGGCTTAAATGGCCCAGCTCTTATATTCATATAGTAATCAGTCCCTGGATGTGGCCACCCTGGGCTGGGAGTGATCTTGGATAAGGCAGCTTTTTAGAGTTGTTATAATCCCTGGAGTGGCAGCAGCTAAATGCTCTCTGCAGATAGCACTCTCAGCAGGTGAGTTCTTTATTTCTTCCTTCCTTCCATCCTTCCTTCCTTCTCTCTCTCTTTCTTAGACAAGGACAGCATGTTTGGGGTGTGGCAGATGCACAGAGGGAGAGAGGATCTTAAGCAGGCTCCACGCTCAGTGCAAGGCTGACACGGGCCTTGATCTCACAACCCTGAGATCATGCATGACCTGAGCCAAATCAGGAGTCAGATGCTTAACTCACTGGGTCACTCAGGTGCCCCAGGACAAATTCTTTCTTAACAGGTAATTAGGGTCTGCCACAAGCTTCTTAAGGTACAGACCATGTCTTATATATCTGTGAAGACCTAGAATGCTTAGCCCTGTGCTTGACACAAAATCAATGCGCAGAGCACCAATAGATGCTAAATGAATTGCCAGTTGTTTTTGGTCTAGATTCTTATTTCTGACCATACAATGAGTTTTTTGACATGAAGAATACTTGCTCCTCCAGAACTTATTACTAGGTTTTTCACATAATATAGGAGATTTATCTGGCTGCCCTTTAGAGCTAATCCATGGGTATGTGTTTCATAGTTGGGTACATGTCTGTTTTGGGTTGGCTTTATATTTCAAACACATATGTCATGGTGGATGAATGTGTGTTGTGGTTGGTGTAGATTGTGGCTGAGGGTTTGGGGGTGTGCCTATGATGTAGCTGAAGAATTATATGGCTGTGAATGCTGAGTTTTTGTGGTGCCCGTCTTGGTGCATGTCTTTTCACAATTTGATATACATAGGTTATGAAGTGTGTATGGATGGTATTGGTGTTTGTGTTGGTTGAATTTGGACATGATGACTAGGGAAAGAGAGAGAGAGATGAAGTTGTGAGGGTGTGTATGTTGTGAGGGCTGTATGTGTGTGTGTGTGCACATAAATATGTGTGTGCATGCTCGAGTATGCGCATGTGCTGGCTAGAGAGCATTTGCCCCGGCTGGGGTATGGTTTTTGTCCCAGACTCTAAGCTGTAGGCCCCTCTCCTCTGGCCTTGTGAGGGCTGAGCAGGCCCTATCCCCAGCCCTAGCAGCAGGAAGTCCCTCCACTTTCAACAGACAGCAGTATCAGCCATAATTAAAGCTAATTATTCCACGGTGCTCTGCATGTGTGTTGGCCTCCAAAGTACCCTGCAATGAACGGGGAGGAAGCAGGGCTGTTTTTCTTCATAAAAACTTATGAGGAGCGCTGAGCAGATTAACAGCTTTAATGACAAAAATTACCGCTTACAACACTGACTTCAAATCAAAGAACAATATCCGCAGACAGATATTTTCATGGTTTTCATAACAATTCATTATAGGTGGCACCAAGGGATTACATTTTTATTTCCCCTGTGTCGTCTTTCTCAGACTCAGGTTCATTTCTCTTAATGAGGCGGCGGAAGATAAAGGGCAGAGACAGTGCCTCCATGGCGGCTGCTGCACGAGAGGCATTTAGGGTCACAGAGCCGTCAGAGCTCCAAGAGGAGGGGCTGAGGAGAGAGAGTGATGGGAGCAAGAGGCTTCCTGCCATAATGAACCAAAATTAAGACATAAATTCTCCCACCTTTGTTCCGACAGCTCCAACTCGGGGATTCAGCTTTTTAATGAGGAATGGATCAGAAGCAAAAATTATTAGCTAATTAATAGTACAGAGAACAAAAAAAAAAACCCCAAAAATCTTGCAAGAAGGATTGGGAAAGGGGAGCTGTCCTGTCCCAGCAGCTCTTCAGAAGCAGCACTGAAGGGGAAGTTTCCATGTCTGCACAGTGGCATTGGGAAATGGGACTAGGTGTGTGGGGGGCTGGTTCGTGTTGGCCAGGCTTGGCTTGATACGATAGCCAAAGGGCTTAGAGGGAGGAGCCTCCCATTATGCCCACTTGCTGATTTCCTTTAGACTCTTGACACAGTGGCTTTCTGACTGAGCTAAATAGAGCAGAACCAGTTGAAGAGTCAAGTGTAGTAGCTTCCCTCAGTGTGGCTTCTGACCCCTGACCATTGGATCAGTGGCACTCAAGCTTAAGTGTTTGTAAGAACCACTTGGGAAGCCTGGAAAAGTACAGTTTCCTGAGTCTGATTCACCAGGCTTGAGCTGGGGCCTAGGGATCTGCATTTAAAACAAATATACCAGGTGATTTTTCTGCCTCTGCCTACTTAAGGTTAGAAGTCACTGGTCTCTGCTCAGAATCAGGAATTCTATTCCATTTCTTATTGTCCCTAGGTTCTGCATGTGACTTTGGACTGCTTATTTCTTTATTCGGTGTCTTGGTTTTCTTGTCAATGCACAGAGGACAATAATACCAGTTGAGAAATTACTTTGAGATGAATGCCTCATTTGCTTTCACTGCTTGTAAAACCCAAATTAAATCTCAAAATCCTGGCACACTCTTTACAATCCATTCAGATTTCTAACAGGTTTATAAATAAAATAATTAAAACAGAAAAATATATTGCTTGTCATCAGCTTTTCATTTTGAATTTGGTCTTTCTTTGCTACTATTTCTCTGGGTACTAGTAGGGTAAAGATTTTAAAATTTTTTATTGTGAGACTCCAGAAATAGAGATAACAAAATGGTTGTGACAGGAATATGAGAAAAGGCAGATGGGTCTATAGTGCATTTAGTGTGCAGCAGACAACATCTGAGTGTCTTGATTAAAATTTGTCAGACTATACATCTCCTTCTATCAATTTCAACAGGTCAAGGAACATTAACACTGCAACTATCTGTGAGGGACAAATGCAACTGCATATGATTATCTTTGTGTGTTAGACAATGAGAGGATCCTGCATTATAGAAGTATGATTATAGCTTGTATATTGGACATTGTGCTGGGTATCAATATTTTGGAGATAAATAAGATACATTTCCTGCTAATATGAAGCTCATTGCCTAGAGGAAACTAGGTAGAGGAACAGATAATTATTATATTGTGTGGTCATACATCCTTGGTGCCATGGAGGTACAGAGGAATGACACATCATTCTTGGTAGGAAGTGGAGAGAGGCAGTGTGGAGGGTTTGGGAGAATGTCATGGCGTTGGAAGGCAATGAAGGAAGATTCTTCTTGGTAGGACCAACACTTGGCACAATAGTCAAATGGGTAAATATTGTTTCTGTCACAGCCTCAGTCTCTGGTTTCAAGAACTCTCTCTCCACTTGAGGTATCTCCTGATCCAGGGAAAACCAATGACTTGGATACCCAGGGATTCTTCTGTGGCTCAACACCACTACAATGTGCCTTTCTCCACACCCCCGCTTACAATGAATGCTTCCTAACCACCAACACTTCACTATGCTGTGCTCTAATCATTCATCTTTCTAAATGATGACTTGGAACAGCTTTAGCTCTTCTCTCGTTTCCTTTTGCCTTTCACTTTAAACAGTCACTAAGATCCATTGTTTCTATCTCTACAATGTCTTTTGATTTCTTTCTCCCTTTCTGTTGAATTTGCCATCACCCTACACCAGATTTTTATCCTCTCTGACCTAAATTCATAACAATCTTAAAGTACTCTCTTTGCCTTTAATTTTTCTGCCATTTGATACATTTTCTACATGACCATATATGTAATTCAAAATAGATATATGAAGAGTTACCTTTTTTCTTATATTTGTTGGATAAATGCAATCACTTCTATGTGGCCTTAGAGGCCCTGCATATTTTGACCCAATTCCAGTCTTTCTAAAGATCATCTTCTTCTGCTAGGTTCTGGCTTCAACCATGCAAAATGCTCGAGTATTATCTCCAGTGAGTCATTTGTCATCTTTGAGCACATAGTGTAGTTCCATGTTTTCATGCCTGTGTAATATGATTCCCTCTGCTTGGAATGCCTCTTAGAGAAATTTATACCCCAATTCCTTCCTAGAGGAGTTAGAAATAAGATTCGATAATTGAACTGATTAGATGATTGAAATAATAGGTAGTATCTCCTGTATCACAAGTCTGTGTAAAGGGTAAAAAGAAGTTCATATGGTTTGGTCTAGTCCTTGGTCTTAACAGTTTGACACATTAAGGAATGTTTCATTACTTTATTCTAACTATGTTCCCCACAGTCCCATTCTTAAATATATGCTGAGGAATGTTAAATATTTACAGTTGATTTCATAAAGTGATTGATTCCTTTTGGACTTCTGTCACGCTGTTGGAATTTAATGAGGTTTTTTTTTTTTTTTTAACTTAAGCAATCAACTTCATTTTTCACCTATTACAAATTCTAATGATAAATATTTATTAAGTGCTTATTATATCCCAGGCATGGTTCTAAATTACTTACCTGAAATGAACTCATGAAATTCTCACATTAGTCCAACAGAGTAGGTTCTGTTATTATTGCCTATTTTAAAGATGAGGACACTGGAGCCACAGAAAGGTCAAATTACTTGACTAGTGAGTGGTGGCCTCTGGCTCCAGAACCTGCATTCATATATACTAAGCCATTAAATTATGTGCTTCTGGATAGGGAACTGTCTGTCTAATGGAGGTGGGCACTCAAATTCTCTCTGGTCTCAGCCATTCCTCCGCAAGGTTCCTAAAAGATATATGCCCATAACAAAGCCATAAAAATGGACATTTTATTACCAGCATATGCTTAGCCTTGTTCCTAAAATAGATTCCTTGGGACCATCTGGAGGACACGTTTTGACTAAGGAGAACAAGGCCTAGAATCTAAGCTGTCAAAGAGGTTTTCTTTGCCTCTTTTTCTGAGTCCTTGTCTCTCTTTATCTTATCACTCTAGGGGTGAGCAAAGGTCAGTGGTGGGAGAAATAAGCCAAAGAGCAAAAATAGCAGCAACAGGCATTAGTCTTGCAGCCTGCAGCAGAGCTGATTTACACTGCTTGGTGATGGGATCATCTAGAAAGCCTTTGTATATAGCACAGTGCATATTCTTCTTCTTCTTAAGGATATTAATATGCATATCATATCTATCTTTGGTATATTGTAGTAGACTAGAGAACAATGCTGGGTTTGTAAGAGGTCTCAATAAATTTTTATAGAAACGAATGCAAGATTCCTTAAGTAGAGAAACAGAGCGATGGCTTTATGCATAATTAGGTATGTTTATGTAAATTATGGTTTACTCATATAGTAGAATGCTTTGTGGTCATTAAAATATATATATTTTTAATTTTTACAAATAATTTGAAACGAAATAAGAATTAATGATGTAATGTTAAGTGTAAAAACAGAATGCAAGATTATTATACAATGTGGTCTCAGCTATGTAAAAATAGGCATAATAGGTATTAAAAAAGAATAAAGATGATCTTTAATTTCTTCTCCAGGATATATTGTTAAATAGTAAAGCAAGAAGCAGAATAAGTTCTATGGAATAATATCATTTCATGTAAAAACGTATATATTTCAAGTTCACACACAAAAACTTTTACTCTGGGGAATAAAACTGGGGGTGGTAGTAGTTACAGTGGAAGAATAGAGTAGAAGATCTTAATATTTAGACCCCCCCCTTTTTCTTTGCCTTAGATTTTCTTTCTTTCTTTCTTTTTCTTTTAAACCATGTCCATACACTTTCTTTCCAATAATGAAAGTTTCTTTTTTATAATGGTATAGATACATAAATGTGTCCATTAACAATAAGGGGAGCATAAGTTTGTGGGCCATTTAACTTTACTCCTTTTATCTTTTTTTGAGTATCTAAATGTTCTAAAATGAGTATACCTTATTTTTATAACTAAAGAAATATTAAACATGATTTGAGACAAGCTGAAAATCTGGAATGGTATCCAGGGACAGAATTAGAAGGGAAGTCTCTGTGCTGTTCTTACAAAGAGCTCAAGCATCCCTTCGTCATGTGGTCAGAGATTCCCTCTTTAGAGAGGCCTTGTCCTGAGTGCTTGCTCTGAGCTAAGCTCTTCTAATATTCTCTGCATAACACCTTGTTTGGTATCTTTCACTGCATGTTCACCATCATCTTGTTTGTTGGTGTGTTTGCTTAATGTTTCGTCCTCTGGGCTATGGGTTCTGATTTGGGATCACAACTGGTTGTTTACTCCAGCACTCCAGTCCAATGCCTGCTGCATGATCGGTGCTCAACAAATATTTGTTGAGTTACGAAATGAATGGGTGAACATTCATCCTCTGTATGATTTTTATATCCTAGAACCCACCAGCAAAGGTCTTTGTAGATAAGAAGAGAAACATCCACAGTGGACTTACGCTTTAGCATGCTGGACGAACATGGTCCCAGCTAAGGGTCCCAAACACCAAGATAGCAAGAAGAGAAGGATGGGCTCAGGAAATGAGTCAGAGGAAGGAGTGGGTACCTTATACTTAGGACAGCTATGTCATACTGTCATGCGGGCATTGTCATTGGTATGGTGGCAGGTATCATTTTGTCAGATTTATGGTGAAGGCTCCTCTGTTGTTATATGGACACATATACTGTGAATGAGGGATAGAAGGTGGACCCTGATGAAAGCCCACATTTCATCGGCATGTAAGACTATGATATTAGAGGTAACGGCTTGAAATTGTAGCAAAGAATTTGGAGAGCTGTATTCTTCTAGACTTGGCTGGGCTGGGAGCTGGCTGTTTGTCTTTGATGTAGTTATTCCACCCCTCCAAGTCTTGTTTTCTTATTTATAAAGTGGGGCACTGAGTGATAATCTCTGAGGGTTTGGGGGATGTACCATTGAATGATTGATAAAATAAGAGCTTTTCAGGGTTGGGCTGGAGAAACTTTTCAGTATGATTTCTAGGCACTGTCAATAGGGTCCTAATGTAAGATATGGTACAAAAGTAGGATGTGAGTCTGGTCATGGATTAAGGACTAATGTGATGTGATAAAAGGTTATCCCAACATCTTTCTATAGAAAAGAGTTACAGTCTTCAGTGACTACAAACCAGTATGCATGAAATGGATCAGGTATGTGCATAGATAAATTCTGGCTTTGCCATCTACTCTCTGAGTGACCCCAGGAAAGTTTCTAAGCCTCATTTTTTTTAATAAAATGAGGATAATAATAGTAATACTTATTATTACAAGGATTTCTCTAAGAATCAAATAAGAGGATGTGTGAAAAGCCCCTAGAATGGTGCCTGGTTTATAGTACTGCTCCATAACCATCAGCCTTTATAATTTAATATCAGTTATAATTACAGAGTGTAGATCATGTGCAAGGATTTCATTGGTTCTCCATGGCCCTCTTTAAACCTTATTTAGCCCACTGAGCCACCCAGGTGCCCCAGAACCTTGTTTAAAGAAAAGAGTTCTCTTTAAGGGAGTGCTATCGTGGTAAAATGCTTCCTGCTCTAGAGAAGAGCCCCTACCAAGGATGTACATGTTATTAATAAAGCCACCATTTTCACCCTCCAGGTGCTTGGGCTCCATCTTCTCCTTTGGGCCTTACAACAACTTCTATGAGGTTAGTCTTCTTCTCCCTTGTGTGGCTGAGCCTCAGCAAAGTTACCTGCCTGAATGGGGGGCAATGCCAGGGATGGGAACCAAGGTCTGTTTGACTTCAAAGACCCTGAATTTAAGCCCTAGGCTATATAACCTTTTGGAACCATTATTTGTGCTTTCTCTGAGCTCCATTTTCTGGCAGCAAAAGGTCATTCTTGTCCGTCCTCTTCTGTCATAGGCTTATGGGTTGCAGAGAGTGGGAGTTGTTCTTCTGTATTCCCCATGGGTTTCCTGGGGTTCTCTTCCATCTGTTCCAGCATTAGCTGTACACTGTGTTTAGGGTCTTCAACCTTAAGTCCTCCTAGCACTTCCAAATGAGAGAAGGTGACCCCAAGTTCAGGCCAGCATGGGCTGTCCACAAAGCGTGGGAAAATTATCAGCAGAGACAAAAAAAAAAAAATTCTCCCTCAAGAACTGTTTTTGTAGGGCTGCATTTTCCGATGTGAAGAGCACATTTTTTGTTAATCTGCTCTCAGTGGCAGAATCAGGGAGAGTGGGAACAGGGCTATTTTATCTACCCAAAACAATTCATCAAACGAACTCAGGGGATCTGAGATAGTGTCTAACAAATAAAAGTCAACATTGCTCCCTTTGTCTTGGGCCACACATGCAAACCATTTCTTTTAAAGGTAAGAGGGGTCATCTTGATGTTCTATGGATGTCAGCAGGCACTACGTGCTTTCTTTTACCCCTTCCTGTCCCCTAGGGAAACCTGGCGATCTCAGAGGCTGCTTAGGAGGAACAGTGGGAAAGAAATGGATGTCAAGGGCAAACAGAAAGAGCTTGGTCATTGTGGAGAGTTTGGGCTTTGTGGGAAAGAACTGGCTAGGCCTCTGGCAGAGAACTGAAGAGAAGAGACACAGTTCCTTTCATGAAAGGCCCACCTCAAGAATATTGTAGCTTTCCCTCTGCTTTGGGACAAGAAATGTAATAATAATGATTTCAGTTAATGTTCCGTGAGCTCTTTCAGAGTGTTTGGCATGAGGTTAAAAGCCTACATAGGCTGTCTTATTTTATCCTCACAGAAGTTCTGGGAGGAGTGACAATTACTATTCCCAGTTTCTGAATTGGCAACTGAGGCTCAGCGGGGGAAAGTCACTATCCTGAGGTCACACAGCCAGAAGGCAGAGGAGGTAGGGTTTGGATGTGGGGAATCTGATTCTAGTCCCATACTAGAAGACCCAGACAAGCTGTGAGTTACTCACTGTCTTAACTCAAGCTAGTTAGAGGGCAGAACTAGGATTAGAATTTAGGGCTTCTGATTTTTGTGTTTTTTTTTTTTTTAAACAATATTGCACTGCTTTTTGATTTAAATTGCCACAGGAATGACATTTCAAAGGAGCAAATTCAATACAGCATTCAATTCATTCAAATTAATCTCCCAAATGAATGGTCAAGCTTGGTAGTCTCTCTTAAACATTGCCAAAGAGCAGTCAAGGTGATTTTTTTGATTGTTGTTAAACTCTCTTTAATTTTTTTTTGAATATAAAAGGAATATATGTCAATTGCAGAAAACTTGGAAAACAAAATAAAGTAAAATAAAATAAGGACCCGTAATTCTACCACTCCAGAGATAGTTGTTAGCATTTTAGCATGTTTTAAAAGCATAGCTAATATCAGAATACATATATATATAAATATATATATATAAAATTTTATTTTTACAACTTAAAATTGTATTAGCTATGACAAGTAGATTTTCAATCTAATGCACATCTGATTGATTGATATTTAAAAGGTTTCTGAGGACTCATCTGGGTTCTTGGTATTGTGATGAACTAATGATAATTGCTATTGGTTCATGGTTGAGGACTGTGTCTGGAGAAGCATTTATTTGGCATACTGTCAAGGACTGCATCGTGGCTGTACTCCATCTGAAGACATTTTGATGATAGTTTTATTTCCAGGAACAATGATGTTGGGACAAGCTGAGGGCTTACTCTCGTATTGATGAAGTTTGCCTGGTGGCCTGGATTAGAGCCAGGATTTCCTTTGCTGTCAGTACTCCATGCACCAGAAGGATATGGGTAATATCTTGATAGGTATGTGGAGGCCCCATATCTGGGGACAGAGGGACTAGCTGCAGGGATAGCTACTGCTTTAAAAACTCAGCCCAGGACACTGCCATCCTGGCAATTGAATAGCATGCCTTGCTGAGTTTATCAGTGTCACCTTACCCCATCCTATGATTGTCTGGATACTTGCTTGTCATCTTCCATGTGGCTTTCTGCATAGCCAAGAGCAGAAGTCAATCACTAATGTTAGAACCCTTTACTACTATTTATGAGCCTTATTAAATCACGAAAATAGTGGTCACTAGAACCTTAGGGCTGGAAAGTACCTTCAGGCACATTCCAAGGCCCTTATAGAAGAGGCCGCCAAATCTCACAGAGTATGACAGGGGCAGGTCATCCAACTAGTGGCACAGTCAGGCCTGATGTCAAGTTCTCCTGACCTGTGTTCAGTTATTATCTTGACTTGTTGATTTGTTTTTATAAACTCTATGGCATTACATTTTTTATAAGGAGAAAAAGACATTGATGAATAGATTTAGAGTCCTACAGAGGTGATATACTTGGGTGCCTAGGTGGCTCAGTTGGTTAAGTGTCTTCCTTCAGCTCAGGTCATGAGGATGCCAGATTCTGGGATAAAATCCCACATTGGTCTCCTTGCTTAGTGGAGAGTCTGCTTCTCTGCCCCTCTCCTGGCTCGTGCTCTCTCTGTCAAATAAATAAATAAATCTTAAAAAAAGGAAAAAAAAAAAAAGAAATGTACTTAGAGAGAAAAGCACTGTTGTATAATTTCCACTGTTGTGTAATTTACCTTTACCTTGATTCTTCCAGTTATCTATGTCTACTATGACTGGTTTCCAAAACAAAAATTAGATCATGGGGTCAAGGAGTTATTTGATTTATGAATTTATTTTTTTAATTTTTATTTTTTAGATTTTATTTATTTATTTGACAGAGAGAGATCACAAGTAGGCAGAGAGGCAGGCAGAGAGAGAGAGGGAAGCAGGCTCCCTGCTGAGCAGAGAGCCCGATGTGGTGCTCTATCCCAGGACCCTGAGATCATGACCTGAGCAGAAGGCAGAGGCTTAACCCACTGAGCCACCCAGGCATCCCTGTAAATTTATTTTTAATCAAGGTCTCATAAAGCTTTAAACATAAAATCACGTTTACTTATATAGTGAAAGCTAACATTTATCGAATAAATACTGCTTTGAAATTTTTCATGATTTTTCTCATTTTCCCACCATCCTGTCAGTTAAGTATCAGGAATATGCTTACTATACAGATGAGAAAAACAAGGTTAGAGAAGTTAAAAGACTTAACAGATTCAAAGCTTATAAAAGCCATTTTTCTCTCTGACTCACAAATCTGTTGCCTTGTTCACTATGCTATTCTAGTTCCTGGTTCACATTGCATACATATGAGATATAATTTATGAATCAATTGACTTACTGAAATAATAAAATCAGCTAAATCTGGGGAATAGGGTCACTATCCCCATGACTAAAGATCTTTTTTTTTTTTTTAAGATTTTATTTATTTATTTGACAGATACAGATCACAAGTAGGCATTCAAGAGGCAGTCAGAGAGAGAGGGGGAGGGAAGCAGGCTCCCTGCTGAGCAGAGAGCCGGATGTGGGGCTGGATCCCAGAACGCTGGAATCATGGCCCAAGTCAGGCTGAGGCTTTAACCCTCTGAGCCACCCAGGCGCCCCGACTAAAGATCTTTGATTATTTTTGCCAATATACTAAGCTGGCACCTGTGGCAGGTCCTCCACGTCAAATTTAACTGTGTTTGGGAGTCTTGATGTCACTTATGTCTATCGTAATGAACTGATCCAGGTTGACGTTTGAGCTTTCCAGTGTTCAGACTCTCTTTTCCAAACCACAGTCTCTATCTTGTGGGCAGTGGGCTTTGAAGGTGGCTGAATTCAAGGAGGAGAAAGGGAGATGGTGGCAAGGAATGGGACTAATCTCTTTTGAAGTCCTGCTTATGATTTGGGGACCATGCTCTACTTGAGGTCCTGATGCTCTCTCACCAGAGGCCTGGTAACTTGATGGTTAAAATGCATTTGCTCACTCTTTAAGAGACAGCAGTTTCATTATATTACTTTTAGGCTATCTCTTCTTGTGACTGGATGCCTGGGTTGTGTCATAAAAGGCCAGTTAAAAAGAAAAAGGTGCTCAAAGCCAAGGCACATCCTCTACCCTCCAAATCAGGTCACATCCCTCTTAGGATTTGTACATCATCTGCTCTCTGGAGCTCAGGGTTGCTTCTCTGGAGTCAGTTGTGCAGTTTTATGGCCTGGGCTAACCTTATGATGTCACTGGAGTCATCAGAGGAGGTAGTATGGGGTTAAGAAAGACTAGCTCCTAAGAAGCAGGGCCAAGTACAGAGGGGCTAAGCAGGGACCTAGAAACATCTGTAGAGGGCCAAAGAAAGGAACTGGGTCATCAGGCAGGATTTTGCCATTTGCTGCAAGAAAACACTTCTTGCTACACCTGGGCAGGTGGGCATGGTGACGGTCCATCAGCCGGCTGTTTGCACCTGAGCATAAGATCTGGCTCTGAGGCTCTGGAAAAACCAACTAACCAACCAACCAACCAACCAAACAACTAGCCAGCAAGCCAACCAACCAAACACAGAAGTAGCCTTGCTGGTCAATAGGTTGTTAAAAACAGCACTTAATTAATATCTACTCCCATTTTACTCCATTAAGTGTATAGGTCTCATATAGCATTCAGGACATAGCAGATAGCACTAAGGAATAATTCTGGTTCCAATAAAGCTGGGAATTTATTTTGCTGGTGCCATGTTTATCATTTCCAAGGCAGGTTTTTTGTTTTTTTTTGTTTTTGTTTTTTTTTTTTTCCTGTTAAGATTTAAAAAAAAAAAATAAGGGGCACCTGCTTGGCTCAGTGAGTTAAGCCTCTGCCTTCAGCTCAGGTCATGATCCCAGGGTCCTGAGATTGAGTTCCGCATCAGGCTCTCTGCTCAGCAGGAAGCCTGCTTCCTCCCTCTCTCTCTACCTGCCTTTCTACCTACTTGAGATCTCTGTCTGTCAAATAAATAAATAAAATCTTAAAAAAAAAAAGATTTCTTAAAAAAATAATACAAATACTAAAGAGAACTCCATCAGGCCCATTTCCCCAGGAAGTTTGGAATTCTAGAGGTTTAGGAGAGAGATGTTTGTTTTGGCCAGGAGCACTGTCAGAAAAATGATTGTCTATAGAAAGAGCACTGGGTTGAGAGTCTGAATACTTGAGTTGTCAACCCTGGCTCAGCCATCATTTTGTGGAGGACTAAGGGGAGATCCTTGACCCCCTGCAGCTTCAGGTTCCTGCTCTAAATATGAGATTTGGGTTAGTTAATTCTTGGAGTTTTTGTGTAGCTTGAAAATACCAAGCATTGATTTCTTTAGCCTCTTTGTGATGTAATTAAATAACCCTTTCCAGCTCTTGAGACCGCTGGGAAATGCTCTTTGAAAATATGTATTTAACTAGCTCCTAACTCATTGAGTCCTTGTGAGCTGGTCTGAAAAGACTCCAGAGGTCCCTGGGAACCACTTTTTTGGATTAGCATCAATATAAAGATCCGGAGGGGGAAACACACACACACACACACACACACACCACCACCACCACCGCCACCACCACCAGCAACAACAATGACAACAAAACAAACCAGATTTGGAGGCTGGAAGAAATTAGAGAAATAACAAATAAGAAAGCAGGCTGGACATAGTGAGACTTGAGTCACTGGTTGATAATAAAAGGACTTTTCCCAACCACCTTCATCCTTATGATAGTTTCATCTTTATGTGTGTATGTATGTATGTATTTACATTTACATTTAATTTTTGTAATTACATTTACATTTAATAAATGGGAACTGACTGAAGTTTGTTGAAAATAAAGTTCATTTAAAATATTTTGTAACCCTTGACAATCATTGTCCAAGCAACCACTGAAAGACCACATGTGATAGATGCCGAGATGGAGAGTGCTCTTCCTGGTGAGTAGTGAAGGATCTTCAACTCAAATCAAATTAAAGCAACAAAAAATGGACTTTACTTCTGCCTCCCTCCAAAACCACTGCTCTGTCTCCTGAGTTTCCAGACGCTCTTCATAAAAATAGATGTTACATGTTACCTTTCTTTTAGTCTTGCCTTACTTTGCAGCCTGCCCCCCAGGACTTCCCTGTCTTTTGTCACATCTGGGCCATTTCATCGCTGCAGCTCTGTGTCTCCTGTTCTCCATTAGCTCTTATCCTGCTTGCCCTCGCTAAAGCCTCCAGAATTATTGGCAAAATTGCCTCCTAAACCACTTCCTCTCACACAACTTTCTAGGCCTTTTAAAAAATATTATTATTACTAAAAACATAATCTTGGTTCACTGTAGAAAATTTAGAAACTGAAAGACAAGCAAAAAAGAAATATAGAAATTACCCCTAATCCGGTGACCCCGAGAGAGCCGTTATTAAAATGCTAGTGTATTTCCTGGCGTTTATGGGTGGAGAGCAGAGAGTGAGGAGAAAACAGTGCAAGATGAGGCTAAAGAGAGTGGGGTACCAGACACAGAGCTTGGTAGAAGTAGTAGGGATTTGGAACTTTATTCTGAGTGCAATGAAAAGATGACAAGGGATTTTAGCAGTGTTGAGATGATCAGATATGTGTTTTAGAAAGACTACTGTGACTGTAGTGTGGAGGCCACACTGAGGGCCGGAGACCAGTTAGGAAGCTGTCCAGGACTTAATACTTCACCTTACGTCCTTTCACTCTTCTGGTTTTTTCTCCCTGAGTCCATACAAACTCTACCCTTCCCTCAAGCACCTTGAAGTGGCCAGCTGTTTAAAGCCTTCCTGACTTTCAAAGCCTTCGGTGACCCAGTGCATGGGTCCACATTTTACTAGTTGCTCCATGGGGTGTAACCCACAGTTGCACTGAACCGCAGCAATCTTGTGGAGATGAGCATTAAGCATTTCATCTTTGCCTCTCCATCATCATTACTTGCTTTGTTTAATGAAAGATCGAATCAGACATGATAAATGTATTTATACTAAAATGTATATGAAACTGAATCTATTACCCCTCCCAGGGCAACAGCTTTTCAAAAACTTCACACCTATTGAAAATGGAGAGAATAGTAAATAGTATATTGAGTCAGTAAATAACACTGGTCAGTTTCCCGAGTAATCGCCTAAAGGCAAGTATTGCTTCATTTGTACTCCCTCCCACTCCATCCTTCCTCAGACATCTTAAACTGCACTTGCATTGTAGTAGACAAGACAAAATAACCCCAAAGAATGCATCTTTGAGGGGAAACTACTGGCATTTTACTAGATGGTTATGGAAAAATAATTTTCATAGGTGCTCTTTTAAACAACCATATAGCATATAAGGAAATTCAGTTCTTGCATTGTCATACACACACACACACACACATACATACATGACATGTATATATGACCAATGTGTATATATTTATATATATCAATAACAAATGTATATTATATTTGTGTGTGTCTGTGTATATATATATATACATATATATATATATATATATATATATATATATATATATATATGTATATAAAACCATGAGACACCTAATGCTTTTGGGAAGAAAAATGTTGCCATAAAGTCTAGCACATTTCAGGGAGATTTGAAACAGCATGTTAAAAAAGAGATCAAATTACTCTTTTGAGGAGAGATGCCTGGAGAAGGAGAGCATGCATGACAGAATGACCTTCCACCCTTAAAGATATTTGAGGCTAGGAAATGTGCTGGAGGAGTCAGCTCCCACAAAACTTAGGGTGGTGCTAGAGAGTAGTGCTCAAAAAGGCAATCTTTATTTTTATTTTTTTCTTTAGGCAACATAATTAAACGATAATAGTACCATGTAGCACAGTTTTATGAAGCAATAATCCAGTTCCCAAATGGGTAAACTATAAACCTGATGGCCAAGTCATTTATCCCAATGAGGGAGCCCGATTATTGCAGGGGAAAGCAGGGGATCACCCATTATAATGATTTTGCTACATGAGCTCAAATAAGTCTAAGACACTCCATGTGGATTCTTACCCTGGGTAGGGAAGCTGAAGCTTTGAACCTAAGGGAAAGAGGAAGCTAAGTGGGGTGGGTTGGGGCCTAGAGGTGTGTTGGAGAGAGCTCAGGGAGGAAGTTAAATGGTAGGAATCACTTGGTTAGGAGTGGGTGAAATAAAAAAAAACTTATAGTTTCAGAAAATGTCAGACCACAGTTCCTTACACTTCCTTGCTCAGAGAGCAAGAAACTATTTTCTAAGGAAAATGGAGAGGGGAAAGGAACTATTATTTTTGGGGTCCCAACTATATGCCCAGCATGTATATAGATTTTTATCTCATTTAGTCCCCGCTGCAACCCTGTGAAGTAAGGATTATCTTCTATATTCTATAACTGAGAAAAATGAAGCTCAGAGAAGTTAAGCCATTCACCCAGGGACACAGAACTCATGTTTTGAGGTCAAAATTCAAACCTGCTCCTCTGACTACTGTAGTGTGTCTCCGTAGGGCAGATACAAGGAAGAACTCTGATACCTGACCTGGTGCTGGATGGATGCTCTCCAGGAGACACTTAGTGGTTCCTGATTACAAAATGTTCTTATGCTCTGAGCAGTAAAGAAAGAATGCTGAACACTTTTTTTTTTTTTTTTTTTTTCTAATGGCATCTTTGGAGCCAGGAAAGCAGCCTCCTATTCGTCACAGTGCCCAGATATGTCCTCTTCACTGGCCATTTACTTTTCCCCTGCAAAGCACTTATTTCAGTCTGCCAAGAACTCAGCATACTGCCAGGCATGTGATAAGACATCAATAAATCTTGTGCAGGAAATACACAAATAAATGAAAACATCATCCACACACGTATCTCTGCCCAAAGAGCCATATTCTACTCTATTGCCATATTTTGGGGGGAGGTTCAAATGTTCACCCATCGTTACTTCTGCACCTTACTAAAGTCCGCTGCTATGTTTCCCTTTTCCCCCATCTTCCTAGAGCACTTTTTATCCATACTCTCATGTCTCCGAGAACTCCTATACTGTAGTCTTTGTTCTTGGTTTGGCATGCGGAAATCTTGCCTCTCTGTTCAGAGTAAAAGAACCTAAGCATATGGACTGTGTCTTATTATCCTGTGTCCTCAACACATCTATCACAGCCTTCCATTAGAGGCTTCTGGCAAATGTTGGTTGAATTGAAGAACCAAAGTAAATTTGAGGAGAGAGAAGGCATAGTGGTTAAGAGCATGGACTTTTTTTTAGAAAGCTGACTCTATACCTGCCAGTCTTGAAAGTTGTTATTCTCTCTCTAAATGTCATCTTTCTCATCTGTAAAAATGTGGACAACAATAGCAACTGCTTAGGTTGGTGTGAAGGTTAAATGAAGCGGAACAGGGCCAGGGCTAAGCACAGTGGTTGGCATATGCTCCTTGCTCCAGTAAGTGGTAGGAAGAGGGAAAAGGGAATGTAGACAACAAGGATGGTGACCTCAGTTTTTTTGGAACAGAAAAAGGTGTGGCTAGGGAGGGGTGGGGAATCCCTTAACTAGGTCCAACAGTGATAACCCCTGGAGGTGTGGCTCACTCTCAAAGTCATCTGGTCTTAGACGGTATAGCTGTTATTTACTCTCTTCTTTTGACTTTGAGACAGTCTTCTCTGTCTTCTGTCCCTCATTTGGGGATTGCAAGTCAGGCTCCCACCTGGTGCATCTCTGCTGTTTTCAAGTATGAGAAACTGCAATTATTCCTCACAGTGATTAAGGAATCCCATCTAAGAAATCTCTCCCTGACCAAAACCAAGAAAACTCCCTAAAAACCCACCTACCACCATCACCACCACCACCAAAAAGCCACAAAGAATACATTGCAGCAGAAAAAAAGGAAATCAAGACTTACTGAGTACTTCCCATATGCTAAGCAGTTATTGAGAATGTGCTATACCACATTGTGTGAACAAAAGCAGGACATTCTAGTCAGAAAAGCGGGCAATAAAGAAATAAATCGTATTTTAAATTATTAGATAGATAGTACGAAGAGGAAAATAAAGTAGGGTAAAGGAATAGAAAGTGATGAGAATGCTGTTTTAGATAGTGCATTCAAGGGAGGCCTCGATAAGGTGAGGTTTGAACAGAAGCATGAAGTCTGGAGGGAGTAAGTTGCTTCAATATCTAGAGGAAGGACATTCCAGGTAGAGGAGGACAGCACAAGTCCTTGGAGGTGTTCAACATGGCTGTTGTGATCCAGGAACTGAAAGAAGGCAGATCTCAATCCATTGGGATGATAGAGGAAGAAAGTGACAAGAGATGGGATGGAGAGATACCCAGGAAGCAGATCATATAGGACCTTGTAGGCAGTATCGTCCTTATCCTCATGCAAGAGCGCTAGAGGATCCTACATACTACAGTCACAGAAAGCATCAACTTATTAACAGACACCCAGGCCTACATTCCTTGTGATTCAGCATTCGGTGTTAGCACACAGCAACCCAGACTTGCAACTAACCACTGTTCAGGAACCTCAGAGGAACCCTTCCCCATGTTTCTTGGCCTATGATCTCAAAACAGAAGGTCAACAATGCATCCAGATTCTATAAAGTTTTGGTTGAAGTATAAGCTGCTGCTGACTTTGTAAATAGGCACTGATTTGGAGTGTGGAAAAGATTTGAGTGGATGAAGTATTTAGGTAAAAGAAAAGATAAATTAATCTGATAAATTCTGCCCCTCAGATGTCAAAAAACTTTTGCATAATGAAGTACAAAATTATTTCCCAACAGTGTGAAGCATTTATTTCCTTTCTTTACCTCATATTTCAAAATGTGCTTCTGAAAATACTCATGAACACAGTTGCATGTGGTGGCTAAAGAAGGTTTTACAATAGTAAGAAATTCATATTACTCTTAAACTTATCTATCTATGTATCTATCTATCTATCTATTGGTAAAAAGTGTGAAGTGTGGTATGATACCGAGTCTTTTTTTTTTGAGAGAAACAGGGCACGTGAGTGGGATTGGTGAGGGGGGTTCCCACCCCGGGTGGTGGGGAGAGGGACAGAAGCAGTGGAAGAGAGAATCTAGGCAGTCTCCTTGCTCAGTGCAGAGCCCCACATGGGGCTGGATCCCATGACCCTGAGACTATCACCTGAGCTGAAAACAAGAGTCAGATGTTCAACGGACTGGGGCACCCAGGTGCCTCGTGATACTGAATTTTTATGCTGGTGATAAGGTGACCTTTCAAGCCAAAATTACAAAGGGTTTCATTTCTAGAAAAATATTTAATATATTTAATTAATTAAAAAATACATTTCAGCTCATTTAAATAATTATATTTAAATTTATATTCATTAATATAATTAACCTTTTACTTAACCTTTTACCTTTAAATTTTAGTAGATAATTTTGAATATTTAAGAATAAAAATAGCATTTTTGCCAAAAAAATTTAATGGTTTTGATTTTTAAATTTATATTAATTAAAGTTTTTGATGAAAATTTATTCAACTACTGTATACTTTGAATATAATTACTTTTTAATACCTTAGACTACTTCTATTAATTGAACATGATTAGTTTTGTTGAAATTAAAACAGGGGAATCTTACAGAGTGCATAGTAATTAATAAATTATCCCCATATTTATTTTATTATTCACCCAAATAGCCAAATAAGCGTAATAATAATGAAGTTGAATAGTCTTTGATATTTTGTCAATTATCAGACATTTAAAACGCATAGATTTATACTTTTAGTCATTTTTTTAAATAAAAGGTTTTATTTATTTGACAGAGATCACAAGTAGGCAGAGAAGCAGGCAGAGAGAGAGGGGGAAGCAGTCTTCCTACTGAGCAGAGAGCCCAATATGGGGCTCAATTCCAGGACCCTGGGATTATGATCTGGGCCGAAGGCAGACACTAATGACGGAATCATCCACACGCCCCTCTAATTTATATTCTTAAAATGATCACTGTGGCTACTGGTAAGAGCAGATGAAGCCAGGGGCCAAGCACGCTTGTTAGCAGACTAGGCTATTGCAGGAGTCCAGGCAGGTTGGTGGGATTAGGGTGGTGGAGATAGAATTGGTGAGAATTAGTCTGGATCTGTTTTTAAAAAGAAGAACAAAGATTTGCTTATGGATTTGTATAGAATGTAATAGAGAAGATTCAAAAATGTCTCCATGGTTTTTGACCCAAACAACTGGCAAGTGACAGTGCTTTTTACTTGCCTTTTAGGATTGTTGTGAGGATTATTTAACTGAAATAACATATGTAAAATGTCTATTGCAGTGCCTACTGCCTAGTAGTTGCTCAATAAATGATAGTCATATTTTACTATCTTCTCATTTTCTCCTCTCTAGAGTCATGCAAGATGCTGATGTTGTGCTTTTGTTTTTGTTTTCTAGAAAAAGAAATTGGTCAAGAAATTAAATGATTTGGTCAAGGTCATACAGCTAATGAATTGAAAAAATCCAGCTTAGAATTTGAAATTTCTCTATGTGGGGCACCTGGGTGGCTCAGTGTATTAAGCCTCTGCCTCTGCCTTAGGTCATGATCTCAGGGTCCTGGGATGGACCCCACATGGGGCTCTCTGCTCAACAGGGAGTCTGAGCCTGTTTCCCTCCCTCTCTCTGCCTACCTCTCTGCCTACTTGTGATCTCTTTCTCTGTCAAATAAAAAAATAAAATCTTAAAAAATAAAAGAAATTTCTCTATGAAAGGAACTGCAGAGAGCCTTTGAGGGCAGCTAGACCAGGATAGCAGTTGGTGTTTGCTGAGTGTGGTCTGAGAATCTGGAATTTAAACTTTGGCTATCTGCAGGTGTGTTTTGGAAGAGGCGCAGGTACAGATGCCTCTTGGGTTAGAGTTTGGTTGGCTTAGTTGGTGGAGCATCAGACTCTTGATTTCAGCTCAGGTCTTAATCTTGGGGTTGTGGATGTGAGCCCTGCATTAAATGAAAACCAAACGAACAAAAAACCAAAACCTCTTCATGGAGGCAGAGATCAGGATTTCTGAGTCTCTGGAAGAGTCAATTAGTGATGAGGACAACTCATCAGGACATCAGAAACTTTTCACTCTGAGTCTAAGTCCATTTAGATTACTGCTTTGCCCTTCCTGCACCTGTTAGTCTCAATGAGTTACAGTGATTTAACAGCATTTAATAGCAGCAGTTCCCAATGTCTATTGGTTGTTGCATTTCAGGCACCATTCTAGGCCCTTTACTATAGTATTTTTCCTTTAATCCTCACAACAGCCCCATGAGGGAAATATTATAGTTATTCCTAGTTCACAAGTTAGGAGACTGAGGCATGCTCTGGTTGAGTATCTTGCATAAGGTGACACAGCTAAGTCGTAGCAGAGCCAGGGTTTGAAACCAAGCATCAGATATCACCTGCTTTCAAGTTCAACCTGTTCATTTTGCAGATATTAAAACTGAAACTCAGCTTGAGAGGTCAAGCGCCTTGTTTAAGATCACACAGCTAGTTGATGGCAGAACCTACAACTCTCAAACCCTAGCCCAAGACTCTTTCACCATCCTGGGCTGAAAGGAGCTTTGCTTGCCCACTGGAGGCTTTGGCCTGCTTAAGGAATGGATCCAGATCTGGGCACAGTGTCTGATTTTTGGCTTGATGGTTTTGAAATTATAGTTTCTTAAATCTTTTTTCGATCTTGGATCTTGTTTTATGAACCTGGTTGGGAGACCGTATTCACAGTTCTCTACTCGGTTTCCACGTGTGATCAACAGCAGACTCCTGCAAACAAGTCAGGTTCAAAAGTTTTTCTTTAAACACTAGAATTGGAAGGAATTTTGATGGAGTTAGGACTTGCCTCCCCTTTTCCTCCTTCTCACTATAAAATTGTAAGAGAAAGGATCACTGGCATAAAGGAAATGGAGTTTGCATCTCAAAAGTAGCTCCTGAAATAAGAGCTCTGCAACTCAGCCTCGACCCTATGGGCTTGGGAAGACCATTTCAATTTCTTTCAGAGGCAGAGAGTTTCTGGGATGGAATAGTGATGGTAAACTTCCAGTGGGGATTGGTCTAAACTGCAGTCAATTTACAAATTTCCTGCCTTAGTTTCTTCACAGACAGAGTTCTTCTTGCAAGGGTCAATGAGTGAATTCCTATATATTATTCCTAAATAACTCATTTGTTGTCCAGAATAATAAAAAACCCTTGCTTCCCCCAACACCATCCCACTCCAAACTACTGTAGTTTCTTGCTTAAAGTCCTGTTGCTGTTCTTTGCTTTAACAGTGGTGAGATTCAAGAAGCTAATATTTGGTATAGACTTTTCATCTCTGAAAAATATTTTCCTTTTTTTTTTTTTTTTTGATTTCTAAAACGCCAAATGAGATGGCAACCACAGGATCTATGTATCAAAAGAGGAGAATCCACCATTCCCAGAGTTTCTAGGAGATAAGGGGAAAAGTGCTTTTTAGCCACTTGCATTGTCTAGCTAACACAAGGTTTACTCTAGAGTCTTGCCCTCAGCGTGCCAGGTCGAGATGGTGTCATGTCTTCTGTAGGTAAAGAGCCAGCCTTGTCCAATTAGAGATTTAATTTTAAATAAAAATGCCAGAGCTTCAGATTTCCTTTTTAAAGCCCCAGTGGGTGTGATTGCATTCTGGGGACATAAGATGGGGCTAAAAACTCTCCAAAGCTGCTATTCTAGGTGTCTAAACTCACTAGCTAAGATCACAGCAGGGACCACAGACGTCACACCTGGAATCTGGAATGAGCATTATAAAATTGGCAAGGCTGAAAAGGCATTAGTAAACATTATTAAGAATTCCTTGCAGGCAATTAGACTCCAACAATATCTTTGGGAAGTGTTTTTCCCCTTTTCTTTCTTTTTTCTTTTTCTTTTCTTTTCTTTTTTTTTTTTTTTTGCATCTTTATTTCTATCTTACTAATGAGAGAGTAATGAGCCACATACTTGTTACCTAGAAGGAATATCTTGGCAAAGCTCTAGTGAACTTAAAAACAGTATTTACAAACTGATTATTGTTCGCATTCATTATAAATTTTAAATTAGAAGGAATTGTAATAAAGAGAGCCAGGAAACAAGCTGTTCCTCACTTGGAGGTTCCATGGGCTCTTAAATGGGGACATGCTAAGATTTTTGCCACTGACGAACTGGTCATGGGAGACGTTCTTGGACTGCATGAGAGAATGTTTCACAGCTCTGGATTTGTTTATTCCCCTTGTTTGTTTCATACAACATGATTGTCCTAATTTACTGTCAAGGCAATGATGTCTGATATGTAGAGATGAAAAATTTGTTTTCTTTTGAAAACGCCTCGGATTTTTTTGCACACTCTCCACTAACTCACACCACACCATTCCTTCCCGTTTATTTATTCATTTCCTTCCTGAGTTCCCCTCTCTAAAAGAGGAAAAAAATTTGGTTAAACACTTCCCTCCTTGCCTGAAGCGCTTATGCTTCCCACTGACCTACAGCGACTGGGAGACAGACATGCCAACCCAGAGACCTGGCCCCCCCACAGGAGGTCCATTTTGAGTCCCAAATGCCATTTAGAAGGCCTAGGAAAAGATGAGCTTCATATCCTTTCTCTCTTTCTTGCCCTTTAATGTCCCACTTCTATTTTTCCCTTTGGCTATGACAGAAAATTTGGAGGAGTACAGCTAGGCCACCCATCATCATTTTTCTCTTCTCATTGGCTTGATCTACATATTTTTATTATTTTTGTTTTTGTTTGGTTTAGCATCTGAATGTTCTTCTTACCTACCTGTGGAGGTCATTTTGGGCTAAGTAATATATTTGCATTATTTCATTTACTGTTCATGATAGCTAAGGAAAGTGAGGCTTAGAGAAATTTAAAAAGTTAACGAAGCAGGGATTTTAACCAAGGAGGTCAGACTTCA
This sequence comes from Mustela nigripes, assembly GCF_022355385.1. Classification (NCBI taxonomy): domain Eukaryota; kingdom Metazoa; phylum Chordata; class Mammalia; order Carnivora; family Mustelidae; genus Mustela; species Mustela nigripes. The sequence goes on from NC_081568.1 coordinate 48,303,989, forward strand.
GAACACTTGCTCAAGTGTCAGTTGAATGGAAGCAAACACTGTGTATCATTTCTCTAACATGAATGGATTTATTACAGTACTTTCCACCACTTAAGGGATGAAGTGATCGGCACAGGAGTACTGAAATGGGCATAGTAGTCTAGAATTGGGTTCTAAATGTTGGGTTCCTATATCTAGAAAGCAGATGAGTCCTACTGACTGCAAAAGCATGCCCCCCCCCAAAAAAAAACCACAGTGTGTCTTTGCCTTTATGTGGAAGATCTACTTATGTTTGCTTTCCTTCTTTGGGGCCTATTAGTAAGTGCTCTTGTCCTATAATCTCTGACAGTAGCTGTGTGATCAGGGAATAGTTGTTTCACAGGACCTTGAACCACGTTGCAGGTTGACACAAGGAGTGGACACAAGCTATTCTGTTTGTAGAATATGGGACTATGCTTGACTTGGGAGTCAGGAAACTATCAGGGATTACAGGAGACTTCTGATGAATCTGGAAGAGTAGGAAAGCCTTCATTGATTTCAGAGAATTAAAAAAAAAAATCTCTTATGTCCTGGACTATAGCATACTAATTACGAGCATAAGGCTTTGGAAGCAAACATAAGATCCAGTCTGAACCTTGGCTTGGCATCTTAGTTGTGTGGTATTTTAGGTACATTCTATACCTTGGTTCTGCCATCCATTAAATGGAGATAAAAATTCTATATATCTCTCGAGATACTGTGAGGATTAAATGAGATAATGCATAATAAAATGCTTAGCTCAGTGCTGGGAATGTAGTAAATGCTCAAATAGTATTAGCTATGATTATGTGTCTGTTTTCCTTGGTCACTATCAAATTTTGCTATTGGTGATGTAAGGGTCTGATAAGAAAGGCTATTTCAAGCTTTTTAAAGGGGTACATAGGGACCAATCTGACGGGCAGTGCGAATCAATGCAAGGGACTTAGGGTCATATGAGATAGCCAGAGGATGCTGGGAGAAAGGATGCTTCATAAAGAATTTCTATCAGCAAGGCAGTACCTCGCTACTAGGTTTGGTACAGAAATGGCCCCAGGTCATTTCCAAATTTGAAAGGAACTAGGAGTGGGAGCATCGAGGCCTATTGGAGATGTATGAATACTAGCCTAGGAGGTGGGCATTACTCTGGCTGGGAAGTCTGAATTTCAGGTGAATGCATCCAGAAAAAAGACAAAGTAACAAGGCAAAAACTGGACAGAAGCAGAAATGAACGCAACATATAGATACAGATACACACACTAAAATAAGACCTCACATTTGTATTATTTGTTATGGTTTATGAAATGCTTTCATATTCATTACCATTATGCAGAGTGTAACAGCCTTAAGTCATTAGCTGGGTGAAGAGAAACCTTGCAGTCTCAAGAGAAAGCCATGGCTCTTCGGAACTAAGAGATCCATAAAAACAAAGAATAGGTGAGGAAGGCAAGGGACCAGACGTGAAATGTCAACACCGGTAAGGTTACATTTAAGCAGATTATATTATCTTGCTGAGCCTCAGTTTCCTTTCTTGCTAAATGAGAATAATTATGGTATCTGCCTTACCAGGTTGTCATTAAGACGGAATGAAGCAATGAATGCAAAATGCTTAATGCTAAGTAAGTTCTTAGATAGTAGTGAGCTGGTCAATGGTAAGGAGTGTCTGGGATATTTAGTGAGGACAGGTACCTGGCAACAGATTTTGAGGGCAGTGAAGAAAAGAGAAGTGAGGAGAAGAAAGGTGAACAAAAAGAATTGTCCTGCTTGGTATTTTTGGGCTAATTTTGAAATTAACAAAGCTAGAAGTAGGACTCTCAGTGTTTTTTCCTCTTGTACCAGTCTTACTTTCTAATTTCTGGGCCTAAATATGAGACCTCTGTACCCCCATGACCATGTCTGGCACACCAGACATCCATCTGGCCTCACTTTGTCTCAGTGAATTCCTAATGCAAAACACCATGTTCTTGGTGTGAGATCCTGGGCCTTGGCAAAGGACTGAGCTGAAACATCCTGTCCCTCCAGTTCAGAGAGGAGAAGATCTTTCTGCACATTTCTAAAGAAGTTGGCAGTGCTTTTTGGAAATACTGCTGAGAGGCCAAAGCTTTGGCCAGGCCTGGGAGCTTGCTCTGAAAGTTTCCTTGTAGAGTAAGAGTTTACCCGTGATTCTAGGTCTTACTAGATCTCTGGTAAGCTCTCTCCACCTCTTAGGTGACACACTCACTAGCAGTGTTCTCAGCAACTTCTGATTGTGATTATCATCAGCATGCCCTTGGCTACCCCTTTCCCACTTCCGCCTCTAGGACTCTCCTTGAGATTAGAACTCATTGACTGTTTTCTTCTTTCAATCTGTTTGTTCCACCCATCCACTCATCCACCCACCTATCTATCCATCCAGTCATCCATTGAACCCTTCAATTAACATTAATGCTGACTTTGTTAATTTTCACCCTGGTTCTGAAAAAGTCTTCATTGTGGATTCCATTACTAAGGTGTATGGTTTGGCATCTTCCCTGATTTTTTGTCATCTTCTAACTTCTTTCAACTTAATAGATTTCTGGATCTCATCAACTTGCTCTTCTCATGTCTTGTGGTTATATCTAGGTTGATAGTCTCATACTAGTACCCTTAATTTTTAGTAGTGAGGCTTCTAGGAGCTTGAATGAAGTATTGGATTTTGGAAGTATGTTGAATTCCTCTTTGTTTTAAGTGAAGGAAACAAGCAGCTTGCTTTTCCAGTCTTCAGAATGGGGTCTGAGAGTTGGAGCGTGGTTGGCCTGGTCACTGCTATCAATTGACAGGTGAGAAAAAAAAAATGATGAAGACTTCTTCCTAATTGCACATTTCTGGGCTCCTTCCCACAATCACCAAACTATAATACTCTCTTCAAAGGAACTAATTTCCTTTGTGGGGAAAGCAAAGTGATCAAACAAGATGCTGAAAATGCCAGTCATTTTAGTTAATCGATCACTTGTACTGTCTATAGAATAGATGCTGAAGAATTTTTACATCCATGACTCCCACATCACCAGATCCTGTCATCAGGGACCAGGGTAGAAACTTGATTTCTTGAAATCCAAGTCACTTTTTTTTTTTTTTTTAATTGTTAGATCTAACTTTGTGTCCAGGAACCTGGGATGGTAAGATTGTTAGCCATTGATTCTTACCTCATCCCATAGTTCCCTTTCTTTAAAAGTCTGAACTATGTGGTTACTATAAGATGTCTAATTTTGGGAATCTCTTCCTTTTTGACCATACCTCACACCACCACTAACTTGGCTAAATTCAGGCCTCTGTGGAGAGTAAAGTGTCTTACTATACAAAATCATCCAGTTCTAGTCTGATCAGCACCTCTTGACAGGGCTTGGACCCAAACCTCAGTGTGGCCTTCCCACCTGTTCCCTGGTTTTCTTGCTCCATTTGTGGTTCTCATAAAGACGGTAAGCAATTAGGCTGTTCAGTTGTAGCACATGGTAGTGTAAAATTATGGAATTTAGGATTTTAATGAGTTCAGGTGCCATACAAAAGAACTCTCCTACTCCTACCCCCTCCCCTTGTCCATAAAATTATATGGCTTTAGAATTGGGGCTTTATGCAGCCTGGACTAAGCCATTTTATTTAAAGAAAAAAATAGACCAGGAGAGAAAAAAAAAAGAACCAACACAATTATATGCAGATTTCTTCATAAATCAGGCCCTGCAGCAGCTGTGCGGCACATGTTGGCGATCCTGAGTTTGTTGCTGGAACTTGAAAGATAAACATGAACCTGTTTCCACAGAAGAAAATCTGTTCACAGCAAGGAGCTGACCCTGTTCTTTAAACAAGGATGATGGTGTGGCCCCTGCTGTGCCCTGCTCTGTGTTGCTGTTTGGTGGTGAGGGTCACATAAAGAAGAGACCAAAGAATGAGAAGTGATTTGCCTAGGGCAAAAGGAATCAGCAACAGACTCCAAAGAGTAGGCAGAACTTGACTCTTCCACCCAACATTCTCGGGCCCAATTAGCTAGGTCATTGGAGCAGGCCAGATTTTTCATATGTATTTTCAGAGGTGAAAGATCTTTTGCCCTAGAGCTACATAATGTAGAAAAAGGGTATGCAATTTATAATGAAATAGTGGTTCTGAGACTTATCTCCTTTTAAATAGATATACATGTCCCCAGAGCTCCCGCCAAGCCCTGTGCTTGCCCTAGGTGTGCGGAGAAGGGAAGGACAAACAGAGGGGATCCATCTGTTTTAGGATTCACTGTGCAAGGCTGATTGCTTTTGCTCTGGCTTAGTGCCAACAGTAACTCATTGTAAGGTCCAGCTGTTGCCAGCCGTTTCCTTGGTCCAGGTATTCCTTTGGGAATGGAATGTAGTGCAATATATTTCTTAGCTGGCTTTTTGTGGGAATGGGTACCTCAGCTTAACCTGCCTCTGTCTACTTCAAATGAAAGGAGTAGCATTGTAGGTAATGGTGAGGGTCACTTTGTGACAATATGGCGGAGATTGATACTTACATCTGTGAGGTCAGTTAATTAACTGGGACTAATGGTGATGTAAACTGCCCGAAGCAGATGTGGCTAGGCTCCTTTCTTCTGCTGCGAAATAAAAGGAGAAAGTTTGGAAGAGAGTCTGATCGTCTCCTTTTCCCCTAGAACTATGTCTTGGTGCTGCATTTGAGAAGAGTTAATAATAAAGGGACCCTTGAGAGAATTTCAGGCTAAAGGTATTGTTGGGTGGGTCTGTGCCTTTCCAGAATTTTATCCCAGCATGGTTTTCTACATTAGGCACTGGCCAAATGAAAAGGTCTGTTGGCACTAGATGATTTTCTCAACCTGGAAAAATGTTAATGATCTCAGAGGCATGACTTTTTGTCCTTTCTGATGACTACTGTTCAATCTGTCACCCCAAGGCTCTAAAGGAAAACTCATATACTCAAGACACAAATACACACACACACACACACAGTCACACACATGATGCATCATTATTAATAAATGAATGGAGCTATTTGTTATTTATTATTTAAACCTTCAATACTGGCTGGCCTGAGTGATACATGAAATATAGGCAAGTAATTTATTTATTAGGGAAAATAATGATTTTTTTCCCCCACAGCATAACCCCCTCTGACCCAAAACAGCAAGAGCTTTATCAAATACAAATACGATGGCTTGTAATTTTAGAGTCTTCCAGAGCATTGTAACTGACAACCTTTTTAACATAAGTACATTGAACAAATAATTTATATACGTATTCTGGGAATATTTTAGGGTATTTTATTACTACTTCTGAAAGCTATGGCATGTTATCGATTTTGGTATATTAATATAACCTAAAAGGGAGGGCACATGCTCAGCTCCTAATCCACATCAGCTTTGATGGCAAACAATATATTTTACTGAAGGGAGCCTTGAACCAAAGCAGTAGAGGTTAACAATTACACATCATAGCCAAAAGTTTAAGATCATGAATTTCACTCATTCCAGAACTCCCATTTTGGGGACTGAAACATATTTTACATACTTAGGGTCTCATCCAAATTTCTCCACCACCGTGTGTCAGAATGAACTTTCCTTTCCTTACACCTGTTTCTCTCTTGCCACTTCCTTAGGATTCATGAAGCCTCCTTCCCGCTGACAGGACCGCTGTTACCTTTTTCCAAAAACGTGTTTTTAGAAGGGGTTTTGGGAGTTCATTTAAAAGAGGTTACTTTGTCCCTCCTTGTATCACTTGCTTCTTGTAGGTGGTTTCTAGGTGATGAAGGCTTAAGTTATCGACATCTTGTTCCTATTTGGTATTTTTAAATACTTATCTACTTGTTAGGTTTAGACCTAGAGCTTTATTTCACACACATTATTTTCCAAATTTCTGACCCCAATATGGAAGCTCCTCCTTAATTTGTCCTCACTGTCTTCAGTCCTCAGTTAAAACCCGATGCGTGTGCCAAGCTAACCTCTTGCTGTCTTTGAGCCCACCCCTCCCCCCCCTCATTCCTGCCTTTACACCTTTGATGCTGTGCTCTTCTCTTGTCTGCCATCTCATCTTTTTCGTGTGTGAAGATTTTCCTGACCCCTCCAATAATTATCTTCTCCTTCTCTGAACCTCTGTACAACTCAGAGCAGCTCTCCCTTATGATTTAGCACTTTACCATGAGTAGCCTTGAATTAGTCCTAGTATCTCTTTCACATGTATCATTTATCCTGGGTTGACTATGAGTAATTTGAGGAAAGGAATCATACAAGTTCCGTTTTCATTGTAGCTGCACATCACTCAGGATACAGCTAAGCAGATATTGGCAGCTCAGTCCATACTAAATTCAGTAGACACCAAGATTAATTCATACTGAAATCTAAGAAGAATCAACAACAATTTTCAAAGTCTCCCTCTAGTCATTCAAAAGTTACAGTATGATTGGATATTCTACAAAATTTTGGTGGGCACCGTAATTGGGGAGGCATTTCTTTGCCTTTATTATTATTCTTAATGTAAAAATTATAAATATAATAAATGCTGTTAGAAGGACTTGAAAATCTGGCAAAGCTAAAAGAAGAAAAAAAAAAATAATCTCCCATAATCCCTTCACCTGTAGCAAGCACTAATACCTTGGTATCTACCCTTCCAGACTATTTTGTGTGGTGTATGTATGTATACACACAATTTCACATATGTTGCTACTACTGCCTTCATTCATTCCTTTGGATAAGTTATCAGAAATAATTTGCTGGGACAAAAGGATATCTGTAATGTATAAAGATAAGTGTGTGCACCCATGCATGCATGTGTGTGTGTGTGTGTGTGTGTGTGTATGTAGATACCTTAAAAAGGCATCATACACTATGCAGTCTTTTGTAACCTGTTTTTCTACATGTCAGTAATGTAGCTTTCATGACTGCATAGCAAGTCATTGTACCTTAACTTATTTAACCAATTAATTGTTATTGAGCTTTTAAGGTTTTTAACTTTATACTTCCAAAAACAGTGCTGCAAATGAGCTTTCTTGTAGGTAAATATTTGTGCCTATTTTCCATGATTTCCTCAGGATAGATTCCCGGAAGTGGAATTTCTAGGGCAAAAGGGCATGCATATTTTTAAGACACCTATGACACGTTGCCAAACTGTCTTCAGAAAAGTGGCATTCACTTACAGTACTATGCGTGGTAATTCAGATCATCCTTTTCCCATCCCTGACATTTCAAAGTTATTGCAATGGAACACGAAGAACCGCCGTTGGGAGAGGACGGTAGGGTTTACAGCGAGGGAACTGAGCAGCTGCCAATGTGCTGCCGTTGTAGCTTCCTGAAAGACAGACCTGAGATGCTACTCATCTGCTTAATCAAAGTCCCTGTTTGTCTCTGATCCCTGAGGAATCAAGTTCTAATCCCTTGGTTGGGTCTTTTGTGATCTGTCCTCAAAGTATGGCTGAGTTCTGCTGACCCGTATTCCCCCACATCCATGCACTTTAAGCTCCTCCTGTGCTAAGAACCTTCTCTTGTCCAGAATAGAGCCTCTCCTCTGCTACCTTTCTAGCTTTGTACCCAGGGACAATGCTCACCTATACAGAATCATCTGTTATAGCTCTGGATTAATCATAGTGCAAGCAATAATGGCCAGTGCACTTGTCAGAAAAGGAAAGTAAGTATGAATCGGTCAAAACTCTGTATTACAAAATGGCAATGGTTTATTGTCACATAAATAACATAGTTTAATAATCCTTCTTTGCTAAAGAAATGTGTTATGTGCTTTCCTTGGATTATCATTTGTGGCTATGTTATCATTCCGTATTTTAGATTAGGAAACTGAGAACATTTCAGAAAACTTAAGTAACTTGTCCAAGGACATGGATAGAAAGTGGCGAGTTGGGATTTGAAACCTGAAAACAATAGTGGTAGTAATACTCATAATGATACTGTTAACTGCACCACATAATGCCGTCCACCAGAGATGCCTCATTGGGTCTCTTGACAGCCTACTGCGTTCATGCCAGGATAAAGGGGTGTCTGCTGGCTTACAAAAAGGCAAGGGCCCTGATGTATCTTTGGAATCCAAGATTAAACAGTATATAGTTCAGGTTTTCAAGTGAAAAGTTAAAATATCTAGTGGAAACTTTATCTTATCCATGTAGATCAGGGTTTCTTAATAGCCACACTATTGACATTTATAACTAAAGCATTCTTTGTTGTGGAGGAGCTGTGCTTTCCCTCCCCTGCCCCAAGTTGTGACAACCAGAAATATCTCCAGACATTGTAAATATATCCTAGCAGAGGCAGGCACGTTCCCAGGGAACCACTGGCATAACTGAAAAAAATGCAGTGGACTTTTGTCCTTATTTTTGGCTGGTCTGCTGAACCCTTTTCCTGTTATTCTGGAATCCTCACCTTATGAGATGAGACATTTCTGGTTGTCACAACTGGGGGTTAGAGGGTGCTTTTGGGATCCAGTGGTGCTACTGGGTAGAACTACAACGCACAGCATAGCCCCTGACTACGAAGAAGACTGTACTCCAAAAATATCAACAGCTCCTTTACCTTTGTGAGCCCTTCTGACAGATTTCTTTATTTTTGACTTAAGCTAGTTCAGTAACTGGAAACTGACACACAGTCTCATGGAATGCCCATCTTCAGAGTCTGGAAAAATCTGGAAGCCCTATAAGAATTGCTTTGTACCTGGCATTGTTTGTTTAGTCTTGTCATAAATAGTTATTAAGCATCTTTCGTGTACCAAGCACTGTACTAGGTGCCGGGGATATAAGAGTCAGCTTGACAGACAAGGTTGTTTCTCTCCTGGTCAAACAGGCGGCCAAAGAGTGAGAGGGGAAGGTTGGGAAGGGCACAGTATCAGGGGATACTTACATAGTTTGGGGGCCATGTTCCTGTCAGAAAACCCAGAGGAAATGGTAATTAAACTGAGGTCTGAAAGAGGAGAAGAAGTAATCATCCAGGAAAGAGGATGAGGAAGGATGTCCTGTGCAGAGAGAACAAAATTAGGAGGAGAGGGGGAACAGGAAGAAGAGGGAGATGTTGGGTGTGAGAGGGAAAAAGAGAGCTACGAGAGGAGACGTGCGGGTGGGAAGGCAGAGGGAGAGAGAAGGGCAGGGATGTGGACACGGATGGGAGTGGGGAGAGAGACGAAGAGAGGGAGGTCTCCAAGGAGAAAGACCCGAGTAAAACTGAAACTGGAGTGGCTGAAGCAGGATTTCATGGCATTCTCCATAGCCCCTGAAGCGCCAGGGGAGGTCTCTGAGTTATAATTCCCACAGACTATACATGGGACCCTCAAGCAACCTGCCTTGAGGGCCACCGGTCCCCTGCTGTGGCAGTGCAACTTGAGAATAATGTCTGGTGCTTGGGGCTGAGAAGGGAAGGGGGAGATTAAAATAGACATTTATTTATTTTTCATTTTGCATTTAGCTCGGTGTGGGCTGACTGCTTTTCAGGATCTGATTATTCCCTCCCTGAGGGTCCTGTGGTCAGATGCCAGCTGTGAGGATCTGTTACCATGGGTGACATTTTCCTCCAATGGGGGATCGTGCAGCTTGTTTGCAGAGTGGCAGATGGAGCAGCTAATCGATACAGTCTGGGGAGGGGTGGGCGTCCCTGCCCCCAGTGGCCCTGCCACACAATGAGAGCTGGTCCCCAGGGGCTTGTGGAACACACGCCAGTGACTGGGCCTTTGATTGGAAAAGACCTCACTCACTAGGGGTTCTGGCCCCAAACAATGCCTTGTTCTTTACTAAGGTGGCCTCCACACTTCCAGGATTTTTACAGCCCCAGGCTCAGGCAACAGCTCCTGGGGAAAACTGCTGCCAAACCCTTCTCAGCTCTGTGTGGATGATACTGAGTATTCCCTTCCGGTAAAACTCAGCAGGCATTTTTAAGTATCATCTATGTTCAAGCAATATCCTGAGTTGGGGAAAAGAATAAGGTAATGTCCCGCCTTCAAAGACCTTAGGATGTAATTAGGAGCTTTCAGTCTGGTTATGGAATAGCCAGAAGCCACTGAGTCCTCCATCCAACTCATTTATTGAATAACCTGCTCTGTGTTGGAGGCTGGGATACAAAGATGGGCAAGATGTGGTCGGTGCCCCCAGTACCATATTTAACTCTATATGCCATGGAAAACTAGAAATAGCTAGGGCTTACTGAGTCCTTTTTCTGCATTGACTCATTAAATGTCTATAACTCTAAGAGGTAGATACCAATATTATCCCCATATCGGTCCTCCCCCTCAGGGATTCCAATAATTTGGACGTTGGAACGTTTCATGGCGTCATTTATTTCCCTAATTCTGTTTTCGTGGCTTCTAAGCTGTTCCAGGCTTCCTCCTGATCCTTTTTCTCTATCTGTTTGTCCTCCAGATCACTAATTCTATCTTCTGCCTCAGTTATCCTAGCTTTTAAAGAATTTAGATTAGATTGGAACTCATTGAGAACGTTGTGAACATCATCCCTGGTGGCTTTCACTTCTACCCTAATCAATTCCATTTTGTCATCCATGGCTTTCTTCAACCTGGCTATTGCCTGGATAATTGTCAGCCTGCATTCCCTTTCCACCATACTGTCTATGTCCATATCCAATAGCTATGATGCAGAAGGCCCAGTCTCTGAATTTTTCTTCTTCTTCTTCTTCTTCTTTTTTTTTTTTTTTAATTTTTCTTCTGTTAGACATTCCTCCTCCTAGTCATTTTGGTGAGAGATGGCTGAACGGATGTGTAGCTGAATGTATTGACTATGGTGCAGGCAAGGTGCACTCTGGAACGCTTCTGCCCACTGGCATCTTCTGCCCCCATAGAGATCTAGAAGTGTATAATTTTAATCTTGGGCTGATTTCATGGGGGATCAGAGTTTGTTGGTAGGTAATCAGCTCACTTTAGGGGATGGGTTGAAATGGCACCTCCTCCTACTTCTGCGCCATCTTGTCTCCTCCTCAATATTGTCCCCATTTTTGGATGTGGAAACTGAGGGCTAGAGTAGAGCAGTGACTTGTACTGATCTACACTTTGGTACTATTTCCACTGATGTTGCAGGTGTTTTAGCACTTGAAATTCATACCCACACATACATATACATGTACATATATAAATGTAAATTCTCTTTTGGGAAAATATACCAAATGTCTAATAATATGTCTATTATGTTACAAAACAAAATTTAACGGAGTGAAGTTTGAATATTGCACTGGTTTTTTCAACAATTCTAAATCAGGCAGCATCCACTCTAGAAGGCAGACAGGGATTCTGAGGAGCTGTACAAAATGAAAGACTTTTATAGGCAAAAGGGAGCAGGAGCAAGGATGTTTTATTGCGCAAAAAACCAGATTAGTTATTGCAAGGTAACTTTCCTTTAGGGGAAGGCAGATTACCTAGCTAGTGCTGATTGGGTAATTCCTGATTGCTTTAAGGTTCCATCTCTGGGAGAGCTGAAACTTTAATTAAGTCTTGGCTTGGTGACATGGGGCTTAGCATAAGTGACTCCATTTTGGACATATTCTTGTCTATTATTATTCTTATTATTATATTATTTCTTAGGGAGACTATGAGCAGGCAGGGGCAGAGGGAGAGGGAGCGAGAATCTCAAGCACTGTATATAACACCCAGCGCAGAGCCTGACCCGGGGCTCCATCTCACAATCCTGCGATCAGGCTGACTTACGCCAAAATCAAGAATTAGATGCTTAACTGATTGAGTCACCCAAGTGCCCCATGTTGTCTTGCTTTAAACAGTTATTTTGCATTACTTAAGATCAGGTGGTAAGAAAAACTTCATTCCTTGATCTCTTAATCCCTGTGGATAAAGAGTCATCAAACCTGGGACTTTGTACTTCTGAGTGATGTAGGACTAGGCTGTTCATCGAACTGAACCTCAACTTTCTCATCCTCAAGTAGAAATATTAAGGTTGACCTGGTGTGTACCTTAGTAGGGTTTTCTGATAACCAAATGAAAATCATAAAGATGTAATCAATGAACCCAAAATGGTAACCCATATGATAATCAGGAATCTCCTGGGCTTTATAGATGAAGTTGTGGTGCTTTTCCCAGCCTTTCTTGCCATTACCATTTCTGTTGTTTTAGTTGAGAAGCTGGCACATGAAAAGTTTCTAGAACTGGGAGGGTAGTTCACCAAATAAACAAGGAGACTACTCTTCACTCTCTCTCTGCTCTTGCAAGAAAAACATGAAATAAAACACAGCCAAGTTTTCATCATCTCCCTCCTTCCTCTCTACTTTGATACAGGTTTCTCAAGCCTTATCACATGCCTGCTTCTTCCTCACCCCACCCCCCGCCCCAAATTGGTAATTTATTTCTTTTAAGCCACTACGCATACAAGCATCACTATTTTAATTAGTGAGAAGCAAACAGAAGTAAGGAGCTAGAAGGCACAGCAAGAGAGCCCACCACTCGCATGCTTTAATTATTCATCGTGGTAAATAAAATTAAATATTTTCCCAGCAATCCAGAGCAGTATCTGAAGTAATTACACTGTCACATTCATCAAAAATTCTCTCATCAAAATAAGAACCTTGATGTCATTTAATAATTTATAATACAAATACACAGAAATTCTAAAATATTATAAATAGAAAACTGCAGGGTAAGTGAACATGAATTAGTTAGAGGTTATGTTCTAGAAAGAGGCTGTCATGAGCTGTATAAATTTTTAATCAGAAATATTTTTGAAGCCTAATTTAGAGTATGGAATATACCAAGAACTGTAGAATACAAAGAACATGATACAAGAAACAACATTTTCCTGCTGCTTGGAGATGCACAAATTCACTGCTTTTTGAGAAACACAGGACCCAAGATTATTTCAGGCAGAAGGAAAGAATGTTGTCTTTGATGCTTTGTATGTTCCAGATCACCTGTGGCACCTTATATGTTGTCTACATGGGTAACAAATGAATTAAGCTCCATGCAATGACCGTGAGAAGTAAATGGGAAAAGTCTGGTTCATTTCCACCGATAGAGAAAGGCAGTCTCAGCCATTGAACCTTGTAAAAACAATGTGTGATTCTGGAAACCATATGGTTTCATCCCAGTTTTGGAATGGTTTTGATCTGTTGAGTTTCTGTATGGAAAAAGCCTGGATCAAATAGAGTAAACCAGATTTTTCTTCTCCTTATTCTCAGAGAAGTATTCTCATACATCTATGTCCTGCCTTGCTTTAGGAAACATCTTGGGGGACTTACCTGTCTCAGGACAGGTGAGGAATGGCCAAGGCTTTATTTTACTAGTATGAATGGGAGAATAGCAGCTCCACTGACCACTGGTCAGCTCCACTGATTAGGAAGGGTGGTCAGAGATGAAAAGTGGGCTTCAAAATGCTAATTAGAAAAGAAGCAAGAGCAATTTTTAAAACAATTTTGCTTTATTGTGTCATCTCACAGGTCTAAGAGGTTAGCATGGAGAGTGACATAATAATCAGAGAGATCTTTTTACAAAAAAGGTAAGACAGATCGCTTTTATGCTTAAAACCTCTCAAAAGCTTCCTCTTGTGCTTAAAAGTCAAGGACCCTTAATAAGCATTTCAGGGCCTTGAGGGTTCTAGTTCCTGTCGGCTTCTTCGGACGGGTGTCGCACCCACCTGCTCTCCTGTGCTCTGTGCTCTCTTCTACTTCCAGTCTCGTTGAACACACCCTGTTCCCTCTGCTTGGCACGTTCTTTTCCTTTTTTTGCTGGGCGAACTCCTCCTTATCCTTCAGGGCTTAGTTCAGAAGTCCTTCTTTCAGCAAATTGTCTACGATCACCAGATGCCATCAGGCTGTCCTGTTATATCTTCTGTGGCACCTTGCAGCTCCCCCCCTTAATAAATGTGCTGTATTTGTTACACTTAGAGTGAATTACTTATAATGATGTACTTACTCTTTGTCTTCCGTGATAAATAGAAACTTGGTGAAGGCAGAGACCATCTATATCAGAGACTTTCTTTTGACCCCCCACTATGAGACACTTGATGATCTGTAACCCCCAACCCACAGACTTACCCTCTTTTTTCATGCTCTTCCCCCTTCTATACTCCCCAGTTTGTCCATTGAGATCTGCCTCTTCACTGTTCCTGATCTGCTCCTCTCAGTCTGAATGGCATGCTCCTTCTCCTTCTTTAGGTCTGTTGTCGCATTTCATCAACTGGGGAAATTTTCTCTTTTTAAAATTTCTCTCCATCCCCTACCTGCCAATCAATGCTCCTCATTTCCCTTTCTTGCAGTTTTGGGGTCTCCTTAGAATTTAGTGTCAGTAACCTGCTTCTTCTTTGTGTCTCTCTCCTCCAAGTAAGCTCTATGGGCACAGGGATCTGTCTGCGTTGCTCACTGCTGTAGCCCCAGTCTGTAGAACATGACTTGGCACATAGTAGGCCCTCATAAATATTGGTTGAAAGAATGCATGGAAGTAACCACCTCTAGACAGAGGTAAAAACAGATGAAGAGCTAACCTCTTTGAGGGATACCCTTTTATAAGAATGCAGGGGCTTGGAGGAGTGGATGCCATAGTGGGTAGGGGTGACTTCCCCCCTTCCCAGTGTGGGCTGTTTAGGTCTGTATGAGGCCCTAATGCCTATGGCTTCTTCTGAGAAAGTTTATGGTTGGCGAAGTAATAGGTGGGAAAGAATGCTTGGCGAGGAAATGGTTAATCTGTTGCTATAAATCAGGGATGACAAATGGGCATCAGTGCCAGTGCCCGTTTCATTGGATTGGTAGTAGTTCCTTGGAAGGCTGTGTTGAGGATTTTTTCTAGGTCTAATTTTTATGATCAGAGATGTCTTAGGCTAGAAGGGGGCATGTGGCAGCATTTGCTTCATACATTTTTATCCTGCTCCCTAATGCTTGAACTTGGTTATGGTCTTTCCCATGAAACCAGGCTCCCAGAGGGGCTAATGATACTCCCATTAGGCTATTTGCTGTGAAAGCTAAGGGTTAAGGTATTCAATAGGGGCCTAAGAATCCATATCGTTTGGGGGATTTGGATATATCCTGTTGAATGATTTGGTTTTTTCTCCGTGGGATCAAATGGCTGAGCTGTAGTGGTGGTATATAGCTTAGAGATTCTAAGCAAGAGGGCAGACCTCTTCTAGTCTCACTTCTTTAGACTGGCTATTCAGACCAATCCCTTGTTGTTAAGAGAGTCTACAGACCATGACCCAAGATAGACCTAGTTATGTAAAATCTTTGCCTGAAGAAGAGACTCTGGCCCTAATGCAGTTCACCCAGCATGCAAACCCTGTGAGCTCATTTACCCAGGTAAGCTACCCTTTCCCTTCCCAGTGCTACCATCAACCCCATCTCCAATAGCCACCCTGCCAAGGCTCAGCTTCCCCTTCTATCAATTGTAATTAATGACATTGTTTCTTTTCTGAAAGCCTTTCCTGTCCCTACACTGACACCTTCACTTCACTGAACATTCTCTTATCACATCTGCTTTCTTGCAGCTGTTTCCACATGTGCCCGATTCAATTTCTTATACTAAGTATTTATGTATTTTTAGAATTTTCATATGTGTTTGTTTTCTCCCTTACTAGATTTAAGCTCCCTGAAGAGAGGGGGCCACTATAAATATGTCCAGAATATTTATATTTATATGCAGTCAGTATTAACATTTTTTGTCAGCACATATTTTTTGTCTAAAAGGATCACTGTCTAATACACTGTTGCCTGGATTCAATAAGCCTACCAGTTAAAAGACACAATTTATATAATCTTATTTGGAGGACCATTTTGCAATATCTCTCAGATTTTTGAATATGTATGCCTTCTCTTGCAGCAATTCTCCTTTTTTGGAATTTATTCTACAGAAATTCTCATAAGAGTATGAAAATATCTGTGTCTATATGTAAAAGAGTGATCAGTACAGAATTATTTGTGATAATGAGCATGAGAATAACTTAAATGTCCATCCTGAGAGAAATTGTGATATAAATTATGGAGCAGACACACAGTGGAATACTACGCAATCTTTAAAAAAGAAAAGTAATTAGCCAGGGTGTCTGGGTGGCTCAGTCAGTTAGTTGTCTGCCTTCAGCAATCAGGTCATGATCTTGGGGTCCTGGGATAGAGCCCCACATTGGGCTCCCTGCTCAATGGGGAGTCTGCTTCTCTCTCTGCCTCTCCCCTCTGCTCATGCTCTTTCTCTCTGTCTCTCTCTCTCTAATAAATAAATAAAATCTTAAAAAAAGAAAAAAATAATAAGCTATATGTTTACAAGCAAAAACGTTCATGATATTATGTATAATTGTATAGAATGGTACTTTTAAAAAAAGATTTTATCTGTTTATTTGACGGAGAAAGACATAGTGAGAGAGGGAACACAAGCAAGGGTAGTGGGAGAGGGAGAAGCAGGCTTCCCTGGGAGCCCGACACGGGGCTTGATCCCAGGACCCTGGGAACATGATCTGAGCCAAAGGCAGACACTTAATAACTGAGCCACCTAGGCACCTCTAAAATGGTATTTTTTGCAATAAGCCACAAATATATGTACAGATGTATGTATATATACAGACATGTGAACATACATAGAAAAGGACTAGAGGACATACACCAAATTATTAGTGATTTATCTATGACGGGGAGGATTAGGAAAGCAAAACATTTTATTTTTTTAACCTTTTACTGATTTGGACTTTTTTTTTAAGATTTTATTTATTTATTTGACAGACAGAGATCACAAGTAGGCAGAGAGAGGAAGGGAAGCAGGCTTCCTGCTGAGCAGAGAGCCTGATGTGGGGCCAATCCCAGGACCCTGAAATCATGACCTGAGCTGAAGGCAGAGGCTTTAACCCACTGAGCCACCCATGTGCCCCAGATTTGGACTTTTTAAATTCTCTTTTTATCCCACCTTTATTGAGATATAATTGACATCTAACATTGTATAAGCTTAAGGTATATAGTGATTTGATACACTCATATTTTGCAAAATGATAACCACCATAGCATTAGCTAATACCTCCATCCTATCACAAAAATTCCCATTTCTGTTTTGTGGTCAGAACATTTAAGATCTAGTCTCTTAGCAATAGTCAAGTATATAGTACAGTATGGAAAAAATTTTAATTCTAAAATTAAAGATATTTTAAGAAGAGGTTATTATAAAAAGAAGGCATGGCAGTTGTGTTTGCCAAAATATCCTGAAGTTTAGAGACGTTACCAAAATAATTCAGTAACCATTTTTAGTTGCCCCCCCGGGGTGCTTAGCTATTTCTTAGAAGCATTAAATATGACTAAATGTGGTGTTTGCCTGAAGGAATTGTTCTTTTTCACTTCCTCATTGATATCAAGCTAGACTATGTGACTTGCTCTGATTAATGACGTGTGAGTGAAAGTGATACGTGTAGGGCACCTGGTGGCTCAGTTGGTTAAGCTTCTGCCTTCAGCTCAGGTCATGATCTTGGTGTCCTAGGATAGAGTGCCACATTGGGCTCCCTGCTCAGAAGAGAGCCTGCTTCTCCCTCTCCCTCACCCCCTCCATCCTGCTCATTTTTTTCTCTCTCTCTCTCAAATAAATAAATAAAATCTTAAATTAAAAAAAAAAGAATGTGATATGTGAAATTTCTGAATGGAACATTTAAGAGCCAGTTCATGGTTTGGCATGCTTTGTTTCTTGCTTTGTCACAAGGTCAGTAATATTTCAGAAAAGAGTTTACTCATTGGGCTGCGTTCCTGGAGCAGAGCTTCAGCCAATGCTGATGGACATGTTACACAAGCAAGAAATAGAACCTTGTTTTTGTAAACGCCTGAGATATGTGGATTGTTTCTTACCGTGGCATTACCTAGACTGGTAAACCTGTTCACAGATTTTATCAGTCCCTTAAATAGAGGCCTTCATTGGCCTGGAAGTGATGAGTTCCTTTTCTAATCCTAGCCTTGCCACAAACTTTCTGAAAGATTGTATCAGCTAGGATCCTCTAGATTGAAAGAAATTCAAAGTACAGCAAAAATTAACTTAAGGATATTTACTATTGTGTGTAACAGGAAGTCCAGAATCACAGGTTCCTGATGTCATTGAGGACTGCCATCTTTCTGCTTAGCCTTTCTGTTATGGCTGTCTTCTGGCTATAGAAGTTTCATGTGTATGCAGATATTACAGTATCCTATGAAGAAGAAGAGCAGTATTTCTTTTTCTTCTTTCTTGTTTTTATGGAGGAAAGTATTTACTGGTAATTCCCCAGGAAATTATCTCCAGATCCCGTTGGCTAGGATTGGTCACATGTCTGTGCCTGAGCAATGGCAGTGACATGGCTGAGGTTGGATTTGACCAGCCATGGTTCTTTCATGGTTCTTTCTTTGGGGGTGGCAGTGGGCCCCTTTTCTGAGCACATGGCTGTATGAGAAGTGATTACTCTTGTCCTTTGGGAAGAGCAGGAGGATGGCATTAGTGTTTACCTCAAAGACCTTAAGTAAGTACATTCCTCCTTGGACCTTAGTTCCTCCACTAATAATCTGAGAATGTTGGACAAATAGGCTTCCAATAACAGATTATTATCACAGAGTCTATGGACTTTGTCCCTTTAATAATGGGGTCAAACCTTCCTTACAGGGCTTTGGATGGTTAAGGCTATTGTCTGTGCCCCAGAGTGCCACTGCCTTAGGTCATTAAAAGTCTTGTCTCATCAGCTTCCTGACACACAGACATGTTATGTGTTCCAGCTCCCATAAAATCTTGCATCTTGGATTTTACATGCCCAGTGTGAATGTGATTTAGGTGAGGGATATAAATGTGCAGTTTGTTAGCTTTTACTTACATATCAGATTGACTTTTAAAACGCTTTGAAAACTTATAAAGTGTTTTCTGTTTGGAGATTTTTTTCCAATAGCTCCCTCTTCTCCCATGCGCCATACTCCCCGATCTCTGCATCCTTTCACAATTTGAATTGACTCAAGGTGCTTTATTGGCCAATTTAATATAAGCCAGTCTCAAGTGCTCTTGAGCCTTGAACTCTAAAAATAATTTATAATCATTATTATTGAAAATAATAGAAATGATTTTGGGTGAGGGAGTGACAAAACCAAGTTAGTTGATTTTGTGGGATTGAAGCTGAAGTCTTCACTTCTTCTTTCAAGGCACCAGTTTTCTTGTCTCTAGGCACTGGCTGAAAACTGCCTGGGAATGAGATGGGCTTGTTTTAGAAAAATGTGAGAGCTCTTATATTTTATTAGCCAAGGTAGGCATGTATACAGCCAAGACCTGCTCAGGCAGTGGAGGGGGCTGGAGAGGGATCTGTAAAAATGGATACAGTTGAAGTCATCCCGTCTCCCCCACCTTACTACATGCCCTGGAAGGCTTTTATGAACTGTTTGTAGCTTTGCCACTTGGTTATAACTGTGAGCTGTTGTCCTAAACTTGTGTAATTTCTTGATTGGCTTTGAGGAGGTCATTTTTTTCCCCCGCATGATAATGTGCTGGGATACTGAAATCACCCTTGTTTTCCCAAGAGATACATTGCCACCACACTCTGGTCCATGGGAGGGATGACTATTAAAGAGAATGACTTCAACCATCTCAAACTATAAGTCCTGTTTTTCACCACTAGGAGATAGCCTACTAGGGCTCCTGGGTTGGGTTTGTTGTATTCCTGGAGAGCCTCTTAGAAATGTTGCTTTTGGGCCAGAGTAACCCAAGGGGTGTCAGTCAAATCCAAATCACCAGATTACAATGAGCATAGCCCGTTATATAGTTATTCCAAATATCTTGACATTGAGAAGTGACTGATTGATTGGATGATTGGCCAAGTCTCTTACATAGAGGGTAAGAAGTCTTCCTCAGGCCAAGTGAAACAAAACCATAAAAGAAAAAAAAAAAACAACCTACAGTGAAAAGGAAGAGTAGACTTCTCATTCTGCAAACTTTTTATTGTTAAACACATATGAAAAGTCTCACAAAATAGCTGTATAGATTAATGAGTTCTAAGGTTGCAGCACCCTTCTCACCACCATTGAGGTCAAGAGATAAAATTTTGTCATTCACCCCAGAAAGCTATCTGCTCTATTGAATCTCACTCCTCTTTTTCCCCAAAAGTAACCTGACTTTTATGGTAATCACTTCCTTGTGTCCCATATAGTTTCATCATCCAAGTGAACATCCCGAAACCCTCTAGTTCGGTCTTACACATTAAAAAAAATTGACATTATCTTAAAATCTCCTTTAACATACATATTTCTCATACAGTCCCTTCTTTTTCTTACAATTTACCTTTTTTTTTTTTTAAAGATTTTATTTATTTATTTGACAGACAGAGATCACAAGTAGGCAGAGAGGCAGGCAGAAAGAGAGAGAGAGAGAGAGGGAAGCAGACTTCCTGCGGAGCAGGGAGCCCGATGTGGGGCTCGATCCCAGGACCCTGAGATCATGACCCGAGCCGAAGGCAGCAGCCCAAACCACTGAGCCACCCAGGCGCCCCTACAATTTACCTTTTGACCTCTGGAGTTTTCTTACAGTATGGATGTTGCTGATTATGTACTTATTGTACAGTTCAATATGTTCCTCTGTCTTCTGTATTGTCTTCAAGTTGGGAACTGTGTTTAGAGACCTGATTAAATTCAGGTTCATTTGGCAGGTGGCATTGAGCTATTTCACCAGGAGGCATATGACATCCAATTTTTGCTCTTTTTTTGAATGTTGACATCAGTCAATGGTCAATGTTTGGATCCATTAGTTCACTGGGAATGACTAAATGGTGATGTCTAATTCTACCACTTACCGTTCATTTATTAGCTAGAAAACTTATAAGCAGATGCTTCCCCTCATCTACTCTTTGATTACCCAGTGGTGCAGTTCAGGATATGCTTGACTCTTTCTCTTTATTTACCATAAAGATAATGAATTGGTTCCCTATCCTCCTCTGAAGGTAACCAGTTAGTTTTTAAAACTATTGTTATAAATTCAAGGACTTGAGTATTAATTGATGTATTCCTAGATTGCATTTTTAATTTTTATTTCCATTGTCTTTAATGTTCCAAATACATGGGTCAGTGTTTGTGCTTAGAAACTTGGCTATCTCTCTGCCTCCAAATCACCTGGAAAGGAAGCAGCAAAATTCTCCATAGACTGCACAAAGGTCAGTGGGAAAGGCTTGATTTTAGTTTTGTGTTTATTTTTGGTTTTAATCACAGGTTAGGGCTAGTGGCAATGAATGAGAGGAGTTCTAGCTGAGGGCCTTTGAAACTTTATGGTCCGATTGTCAAGATTCTTGTCACTGTCAGATGGGTGCCATTAAAGACCCATTTATCCATCCTTTTTTCTTAAGGTTCCATGAGCTCCAAGCCCCTTCTAATTCCCATGTTTTACTTTGCATGTGGCTTGATAACAGGAGGAGAATGCCCCAGTCATACAGTGCAAATATTTTCATTTTGCTCAATAATTTTCTCACTAAAAATGAATAAATTGGCATTTTGTTGTCAAAATTATATTTTATATTCTTTTCCAAGTAAATGTGAATCCTAGAAATGCTTTCACCATAACCTTGTTTCTATCAAATTGTTTCTGTCCAGTTTTAGGATAATTCTGTACCTGGACTGTTCTTTTGCTAGGTTTCTTCCAAGGGAGAGACTTACAGTCATTCTAGGTAACTGAAGAAAAGCACATTCTTTTCAAGCTGGGTCCACTCACCCACATGGCCCTGAGGCAGGCCATTGGTTCCTCTCATTCTCTCACTCCAACTAGCAATGAGGTACTACTGTTAGAAACCAGGTACCTTTCCTTGGCAACAGCAGCTGCTAACAAACAAGTAGGTCATTAACTAAGGGTAACGATGGATATAACCAGATTGCCTTGCTGGCCTTAAAAAAAAGAAAACCAGTCCTTACCAAATTATCCCCCTCTGCCCCCAGAATAGATGAGAATGTCATTTTGGTATTTGAATCTGTAAAGAAGCATTTCAAATCCACAGATGAACTAAAACATATTCTTACTTTATCTTATCACACGTGGAAAAAAAAACAAATTTTGTGTTTTACTTTCTTACTCTTTCTTTTCTCTGGACATACCTAAGCATAAGTTACAAAATTGCT
Source organism: Mustela nigripes (assembly GCF_022355385.1). Classification (NCBI taxonomy): domain Eukaryota; kingdom Metazoa; phylum Chordata; class Mammalia; order Carnivora; family Mustelidae; genus Mustela; species Mustela nigripes. Next base: position 48,325,953 of record NC_081568.1, read on the forward strand.
TACTCCTGGCAATAAATCTAATGCTTTGTGTTATCTATGGGGAATTGGCTTGTAAAATTTCAAAGCCCTAGTCTCTTTGGTTGAGTCCTATGGAAAATAAAAGTTAATAAAAAATAGTAATAAAAGATGGGAGGAGTAAAAAAAAATAGTAATAAATACTGATTTTCTATAACCCACTAAGCAAAGCCTAAATTAAATGACTTTACTTAAAGCTTTGTTGGCAGAATAATTAATGAAAAACACCAGGCTTAAACAATTGGCCATCCATCTTGAAGCATAAGTGAAGGACAGAATCCATATGACATTCCACTGAGGATGAAAAATGAACAATTGCATGGGACCTGGATAATCCTATTTGACAGAGCACCCTGGAGACTTTTTAAATGTCCTCTTTTTCCTGGGACATATGGACTCTACACCATTGTCATATTTAATCTGAGAAACTGGGTTCCCATGCATTCTATTTGTTTGTTTCCTTGCTTGAGGCCTGTGGCTGGGGCCTCATGAGTTTGTGGCAATTGGAGTCAGCTTTTGTTTGGCCTTAAAGATGAAATAAGACAAAACCATAAACATGCTACAAAACACCAGAATATAAAAGGGATTATTGGTGCCATAATTAGAGAACTAGGAGGTCATTATGCCAGTTGTCCCTCCACCCGCTCAACTACATGCCTCTCTGTTAGGCCAAGAACAAAAGAGATTTAAAAATCAGACAGTCCTGAGTTTATTTCAGTGGAAACCCTCTTAAGTCTGGGCATAGTTGGCAGGCATTTACTTGACAAATGAAGAGTGTTTACTCTGTCTTGGAGTCTCAGAAATCAGAGAAGAATCAAAAGAAGTCAACCCCAGATAACCAAAGAATCTGAGCATCTTGTTATATAACCCTACACATTGTGTGAGAAAAGAAACTCACATATGTGCATATCCCTTCAATTATTTGAACGTCCAGTCTCCCCTTCAACTCTCATTTCAGAAGTCTGACAGCTGGAGGGAACTGCTTTATCCCAAGGAAGTGAGTTGTCCATTATTGGAGGTGTTTAACGAGAGATCTGAAGTCCATCTGTCAGGGATAGTGGACCTAGGATTCATTCACACACAGAATAGATATTTGAAAAAGATAACTCAAGAAACTTTCCAACTCTGAGCAGTTAGGATGCTCTGAGTGTTAGAATGCAGGCACGTAAATTTAAAGGGAAATTAACTTTTGAAGACCATAGCACATACCCTTCTAGGAAATATTTTCCTAAGGAAGTGAGTACCAAAGAAATGCTTTCGGAGAAGAGGAGAAAATATAAGACTTGGAGAAAATGTGGTCATATTGAAAATCCATTGGTCATTGAATCAAATTTTAATATGTCTGTGTACCTCTTATTCTTACCAGTTTTTCTTACTGTACATTGTGGCCTTTTTTTTTCCCCTTAAAGATTTTATTTATTTATTTGACACAGAGAGAGAGAGATCACAAGCAGGCAGAGAGGCAAGCAGAGACAGAGATAGAGAGGGAAGCAGGCTCCCCACAGAGCAGAGAGCCTGATGTGGGGCTCGATTCCAGGACCCCGAGATCAGGACCCGAGCCGAAGGCAGAGGCTTTAACCCACTGAGCCACCCAGGTGCCCCATTATGGCCTTTTGACCTTCAACGAAAAGAAATAACTTCACATGCATATGTGAAAATCTCTCTTACCTAGTCCTGACTCCCAGAGAAAAGGGAGACACGGAAATACAAGTATGTGTTGCATAATCAAATATGATTTTTTAAAACCCTTTTGAAAGCTTTTTGCTTAGTAATTTAGTTATTCAGAGAGATGTGATATCTTAAGGCATACAGAGTTCGTTCAGAACTCTCATAAATTACTTTCCATGGTGCACTGGAAACTGGTTTAAAACAATCCAACCAGGGCATAGAATTTAATAAAAAATCTTTTTCTATTCAAGAATAACTGGATGTTGAAAAACCAGAAGTTTATTGGAACAACATTGAATTAACCATTAACGAGTCCCCCAAGTGGGTTGTAGAGTAAAAAGGTGTACAGAGAATAAGGAATGAATGACTAGCCTGGATTAAGAATAGTAAATGTGTATTGTACATACCACTGTTTTCCTATCCTGTACTCATGGCAGACATTATTAATTGAGCATAGCACTCTCTGAATTGGGCTTAATTTCATAGTCTTAGCACAGAACTCCAGGCGGTTCTGTCATTTGACTAGAGTCCTTCTGTCGTTCTTCTGTGAACTCTTCTGTGCAGGCTTTCTTCTCCACTATGGACAAAAACAACTCTTGTCCAAGTTGCTGGTAGTTCAGTTCCATATTGCCAAGACCAAATATCACTTCTTAGGGTTCATCTTGTTCAACTTGTTAGCAATTGATCTCTCCTTGTTTTTTTTTTTTTTTTTTTTTTAATTTTTTATTTTTTATAAACATATATTTTTATCCCCAGGGGTACAGGTCTGTGAATCACCAGGTTTACACACTTCACAGCACTCACCAAATCACATACCCTCCCCAATGTCCATAATCCCACCCCCTTCTCCCAAACCCCCTCCCCCCGGCAACCCTCAGTTTGTTTTGTGAGATTAAGAGTCACTTATGGTTTGTCTCCCTCCCAATCCCATCTTGTTTCATTTATTCTTCTACCCACTTAAGCCTCGATGTTGCATCACCACTTCCTCTCCTTGTTTTTTAATGTACTTCTTCACTTGGCTTCTAGGACACCATACTCACTTGGTTTTCCTCCTACCTCATTATTTTTCCTTCTCAGTATCCTTTCTGGCTCCTTCTCATCACCTACATTTCTAAATACTGGAGTGCCCTCAGACCCTGACTTCTCTGTCTCCACTCACATTTGATGATCTTATCAGTTTCAGGGCTTTAAACACCATCTGTACGCTGATAACGATCAAATTGTATCTTCAGCTTGGACCTCTCTTTAACTCGAGTCCCAACTCCTTATTTAAAGTTCCACTTAAGTGGCTATTAGATGACTCAAGCTTAAAATGCTTAAAATTTAACAATTTAATTTTATTCCTCAAGCCTATTTCTTCCCGTAATATCTTTTATTTTAGTTGCTCAGACTAAATCTTGAAGTCATTGCTGTCCTTCCTCCCTTCCTTCCTGTCTTTCTTTTAAAAACATGTATAATCCATCAGAAAATCTTGTTGCCACTACCTTAAATTTGAATTTGGAATCCAACTACTTCTTACCACCTTTATAGCTGTTATGTCCTTGGGTCTTTGGCTAAATACCTAATACCTACTGTGTGGACAACTCACTTCTGGAAAAAGTAGTTCCTTCCAGTTGAGAGTCTTCAGAAATGTAGATTGAAGGGTATGATATTATGATTTATAGTAAGACTTATGTATTTGTTCTTTGTCCCTGTTTCTGGCTTCGTGCTTCTAAAACCCTTGGAATTTCCTAAGTGATGGGAACAAAAAAAGTGTCTTTCATTAGGTTAATGAGGTGACTTTTAGAATGCAGCTAAAGAAGGGGGCTGGTTGCCAGTGGAGCTGAGCCTGTGATTAGAGTTGGAACTTTTAGTCCCATCTCCTCCGACCTCCTGGGAGGATAAAGGGGCTGGAGATTGAGTTTAACTGTCAACTACCAATGATTTAACTAATCATGCCGATGTAATGAAGCCTCCATAAAAACCCACTGCTATTATCTCTGGCACCTGAAATGATTCTGTCTTAGGCCAGATTTCCTGAAAATAGGCTCTGAGACTAGTGAGAAAGAGAAAGGTATCTCCTGGGGGCAGGTTTGCAGGAATAACACCTAGGAGGGAGTGAGGAAGTTAAGATTGGACAGAGGTGGATGTAGAATTGCAGCAGAGACTGTGGCCTCAGCACTGGGATGGACCTTGGGCTGCCCTGAATTGAAGCAAGGGGATTAGGCCTTTGTGCTCCAGAAATGAGCAATCATTTCTGGATGTGAGCAGCTGCTGGAGAAAGAGCCAATATTCCCAGAGACTATGAGAATGCATGTGTTAGTTTGGGTGGTGTCCTACAGCACTTCTACATGTGATTGAGATGTGGCTGATGTTCCAAAATATTTGCTTTCCAAGGCCAGGAGATACAGTGGAATGATGCAGAGGACATAGGTAGAGTCAGCAGAAGCGCAGCCTCAGAAGCCAGAGGTGCTCTTCAGCTTTGGAAAGCTGATACGGGACATGAAAGTGGGAGGCATCTCTCCTCTGTGTCCTTGGGAGCAAGACCAAGAGAGACTATTTCCCAAGAAGAGAACAGATTGCTTTTGGGCAAATTTTTCCTAGAGATTCTTAAAAATGGATAAGGAACCATAAACTTGATACAATGAAGCTGAAAAGTCCATGATTTAAAAATTATATCACAATCCAAGTTAATTTCCTTTATTATTTTTTTTTTTTGCCTCTCAGTAATTCCAAGTTAATTCTCAGTGTCTCAAGCCTCTAAGGTTTATGCCTTTTCGAACATTCAAAGCAACATAAGCAAAGTTAATATTCACTCATCCATTTACTCACTAATTCTTTCATGCATTCATTCATTCACTCACTGATTCAATAATTTCTTATTAAATCGGCAGGTGGTAAATATACAAAACTACTACTATTAACTGTCTTTGAAAAAAATTCTTTCATTGTCTCAGGTACTGTGCTAAGTAGTTTACTACATGGATTATCTTAGTTCACATTACAATTCTATAAAGTAGGTATTATGGTACTAATTTTCTAATTTTTATTTATTTATTTATTTATTTATTTTTAAGTTAGAGCAGTTAAATCATTTGCTCAAAGGTCACGGAATTAGTAAATGGCAGAGCCTGGGCTGCATTCAAGATGTTTGAGTTTGTAAAAGACTAGTACATTCTCTTCACAAATAAAGAATAACCTAGGCATGTTCCTTATCCTCAAGAGGACTACAGACCCGTAGGGAGACAGATACATCCATAAACGAGAGAGTCAAGATGTGTATCTAGGTCCAAGTGTCGAGTACATGTTCTTCTCTACCTATTTGTGTACTTTGAGGATGGAAGATTATACTATTTCTAGTGGTTTAATCAGGATGCTTTTGGCTGCACATAACAGAGTGTCCAAGAGAAAGTGGTTTAAACAGTAGGATTATTGCACACAAGAATTCTGGAGGTTAGGACGTGCTGGGGTTTGTTGGTTTGGCTCAGTGAGGTCAGGGCTTCTGGGTTAGCTTCCCCAAGACACTTGGCCCAGATCTGGACTAGTTCAGGCACAAACAGAAGAAAGAAAGAAATATGATAAGGAGTAACAGGGATGTCTTCCATTCCTAACTCCAAATAGCTGTTCTCGGGGGCTGCGTTAGTAGGGAAGATGGTACCTGGGTTTTGTTCTTTAAAATGTTCAGAAATGCAACATCGATTACCTACTGCTGAGACCCACTACTTTTAATGCAAAAATATTCTTGGATAAAATCCAGGGAGCCATGTAGCACTAAAGCAGTTTCTTGCTTGTGAAGTCTTGATGGAGTATGTGAAACATTTGGCCGTTAGTCCTGTCACACACTGATTCGAATACTTACTGAAGGAAGTTGCCTGCGTTTCTTCTTCCTGGAGTGAAGTGTTACTTCCCACTGTGAACATCTTTCACTGGGCTCATGAACAACGGAGCGGAACTGAGTAATAAACAGAATGCTGTCAAATATATATCTTCTCATAATAGATCCTATACCTTAAAATGCCTACAGGGAATCACTTTTTAAAGTCTATAACATGCAGTAGTTTTGATACAACTGGTTGAGCCATGCAGAAATGATTAAAAAAAAGAGTAATAAATTCAGATTTTACACCAGGCACCGAGCATTAAGCCAAAATGAAACTACCGTACTCAAATCTTCTAGAGCTTAGAGCTAATTAGACCTACATTTCCGAATGGCACAAGCATCATGCAATGCAGCAATTGTTATAATAACTATATTCTCATCTAGTGCTGGGTGGTGATTTACACCAGGCACGTCTGCTGGGGCTAATGGATATTGTAGGAGGAAATCTCTAGGGGCTCTGGAGCAAGACTGGGAATTTTGTCCCTGGGCATCTCTCTCCATTGGATTCCTGGTGATTGTGTTGAGTGTTCGGCAGGGCAGAGATATAGCCCAGGGAGGAGCAATGTCTCTGTGCATTTTAAGTACCACTGAAACACAGCGTTTCAGATAATGACTGGATTTTATATAGATTTGAGGAGAAGCAGTAATTTGTACTACTTCTTGAGATTGTTGGGAGGATAAAGTCTGACTCTGTCTATTAAGTTCTTACCATAGTTCCTAGCACATAGTGAGTACTCAATAAATGGTGGCTGTTTTCAAAAATAAATGTTTTATCTATGGGTTGGAATGTATGGTTTATCCTAGATTGACATTTGGCTCTAAAAGGAGGCACTATTTCAACTGAAGCAAAGTGGTTAGTGACTTTAATGCCCTGGATTTCCCCAGAAAATTACATAAGCAAGGGTAATCCAGGGTCTCTGTTGATCCTGGCTGACATTCCACATGTCTAAGTATGCTTAGCTCCTGCCTGAGAAATACAGGCTTGATTCAGTGGAAAACGTGTCTGAACATTCCAGTCCTCACTTCTCCTTTATAAAGAGAGCCTGTTGTGCTCGTAGGAAGAGCTCCAAATTACCTGCAAAGGGGACGGTGGAGAGGGCAGAAGGTGGGTAGTAGGCTAGCAGCCAAGTGGGAGCGGAAGAGGGGATTCCTCATAAGTGCCACACAAAAGCATGATCCAAGGGGTTGGTGTGGACTGTCTTCCTGGGGGACCAGATTGCCACATGATGATGATTTTCTGAATTCTTTTCAAATTCATTATTCATATCTTAAAAAATGAAACTCAGATACACTGAATGCCTCTTTTCTATTCAGAACTGGGTCAAGCCTTTTATATGTGTGATCTTTTCTAATCCTCTCAATAATCCTGCAATGTGGATATTATTAGCACCATTCTTTTTGGATAGGGACACTGACATTTGGCGTGGTTACATGACCTGGCCATTAGGCCACCCAGCTAATAGGTAGACTGGAGTCTAGCTCAGTCAAAAAGCCACGATCACGCCACTGTCCCCGTGGTCCCTGGGGGGAGGTTGTGGGATTGCATTTGTTCCTTGTCCCCAGATGCTCTGAGTTTGTAGTACATGACCTCATGCTTTTTGGCTACCAATCAAGGAATGAATTAATCTTCCCACCAGCCTTGATTGATTCCTTGCCTCATACTTAGCACCACACTAGTTAGAGTGGGCATAAATAAAAAAATATGAAACGAGGTCCCTGGTTTCAAGGAAAGAGCACACATGAAGCATTAGGTCCCTGGTTTCAAGGAAAGAGCACACATGAAGCATTGGGTGAATAGTACAATATCTTGTGTGATGAAAGACTAATATGGCAAGTATTGCAACCATGTTGTGGGTAGCTCATAGCATCTACTTCTTGCACCCCATGTCAGACCCTGTAATTCTTTTCTTGCTGATTCTGGACATGGTTTCAGTCTCAGAATCCTTCTCAACGTAGCATCTCAGGTGGCCACAACTCTTGGAGCTAGTCGCATCTTTCCTGTAAGTACTGTTGTCAATCAGAGGAATAGGAGATTAAGAAGGCCTGGAGGGGTCAGTGAAGGCTAAATGGGAATGGTGGGTTGAAGCCCAGCTCTGAGTAAGGGGAAGAATTTAGCAGTAGAATTGTAAGAACGGAAAATATTCTAGGTGGAAAGAAGCACATTAACAAAGCCCCTGAGATGAGAGTGAGGGAGTAGCCTCCTGGGGTTGGGACAAGAGTGAATTTCCCAAAGTGATGCTTTTGGGGCAGACACAATGAGATTGAATAGGACTTTTTTTGGGACTTGATTTTGACCTATTTATGAACACCATAGCGTATCAGAGATAATAAGGTAGTAAGAATAGGAACTCCTATTTATTAAGATTATTGTACCAGTTGTACCACTACTGCATACATGTCTTATTTTATCCTTGGAGCAACCCTGAAAGGGAAGTATTGCTATTCCCATTTTATAAAAGGGAGTAACTAGTGTTTAAAGATAATAGGCTATATATACCTAGTTACATAGCTGGTAGGGAATGTTACTGAAGTTCAAAAATATCTTACAGATTTTAACAAAAAATATTTGAGACTGTGGACTTTATCTTCCCAGCATGTTCCTCCCTTACATGTATGCACAGTCACGTATGCGTATAAACATAAAAGACACTCACATATACAATCTCATATGCATAGAATCATACACATGTACCATATACAGATGTAGCTACATGTATATACACATATATATGCACATACCCATACATGTTCTTGCACACTTACATTACACACATCCATATATGCACATATACATATACCATATACACACTATTCTTCTAGGAGGAGTCACTGTTCTTTGGTCACCATGGTAAGTATATGACCTTTTCTCCCAGCATTTCAATCTTGGGCAGAGATACACAGATGTGGAAGGAAGCTGAGGTATCTGATAGCAGTGTTTGGCACAACCAAATTGGGTTTAAAGGTGATATCACTCAAGGAAAGAATAAGATCTGTTGTGCCAGTGGTACTCCAATGAGCCACATAAAGTATAGAGCCCTGCTTTTTTCCTGTAGGCACAAAGAACCCCAGTAGTTGAGAAAAAGAGATAGGGGTCTTAAATAACTTTTGCTATGTTAATTCCGCCCAATAGAGAAATGTGGACCAGTGATTGTCATAATCTTGCCATCTCATCAATCAAATGAAGACCCTAGTTTTGAACTACTACCTTAGGCTCCCTTGATCCTCATACTTGGCACCACACAAAAGCATGATCTTACAAGATCTTACACTTTTCAGTGTAAGATAGAATGGACCATTTCTTCTTTCTTCAAATTTATTTTTTCCTTGGCTTCTGTGCCATCGCAATGACTTGATTTTCTCATTTCTGGTGACTCCTTCTCAATATATGCTCTGTGGGTTCTACTTCACCCACTTTTCTTTTAAATGTTGGTTAGCCTGCAAGGTTTTATCACTGTTATATCTCTCTTGGTTTATGACCTTTTCCTGGTCAACTTTGTTATGGTGGCTATCTGCTTTTTTGGCCCTCCTAGTATCCATCCTACCCTTCCTTTAGTTAAAGTGAATTGATTTATTGTGGGGAACCAACAAAACCTCTCCTAATCTCAGTGTATGTGGTTCTGGTATGCTGGTGAATGTTTGACAATCAGCATTCGGGGCGGGGAGGGAGGCCATGATTTTAAACATTTTTTTGGTGTAAATATGCCCACCATAGTTAGTGCCTTTTGAACACATGTTTATTGAGCACCTAATATGTGCCAGGAGGTACTGTTTTAGATACTGGGAATCCGGAAGGCGAATAGAATTTAAATAGTCTTTGTGCTCATGGCTCCTATTCCAGTGTGATGATAGATAAAAACAATTAATTAAGTACATAAATTAATTAACAAGGTAATATCAGGTAATGACAAGTACTATAAAATAAAGTAGAATAAAAGTAAAAAGGATGATTGAGGTAGGAAGCTATCTTAGACAGTATGTTCAGGGAAGTCTTCACTAGAAACTGACATTTGAGCTCAGACCTGAATGAGGAGAAGCAAAACAGGTAAGATTTGGGGGAGCAGCCCAAACCTGTAACCCTGGAACTTTTGCTGGATTTATTTGCAAAGAGGTAGTCTTTTTATACGGAGGTTACTAAATTTGTAGGATGTCAGTCTGGATGTACTGGCGGTGTTTGTTTTCCCACCTTGAGGGGAAAGAAACCCTGAAATAAGAAATAGAGGATGATACCTAGTCATGCTATTTGGATATTTGGACATCCTTATGCAACTGTATATAATGCCAGCATATTCTTGCATTTTTAAACATATGAGCCAGAAAATACTACTGCCTGCCACCCACCCACCAACTTTTTTGGTTCATACAATTTGTGTCTTAACTAACGTCTTAATTAATATACATATCTACCCCCATGTCTTCAAGTACTGCTTATTACGGAGCGAATGACTCCAAAATCTCTCTCTAGATTGGATCTGATTCTAAAATCCGGATACATGTAGCAGCCACCTAGTAGGTATCTTCCCCTGTAGGTTTTTGGAAACTGCGTAAATTTCAGCTCATGATCTTTCTTTCCCAAACTGCTCACTCTGTTTTTTATTTCTACACACCATGCCAAGCCAAAACCCTGGGCATCGTTCTGTATTCCTTACTCTCCTTCAAACTCCTGAAGAAATTAACCATTAATTCTCATGGCTCATAAACGTCTTGGGAACACACCCTCCTGTCTCCATTCCCACTATTCAAGCTCAGGTGCCTCTATCTCACCCAGATTTCAAGTCTCTTTCGATTCTTCCTGTCCTTTAGTTTGCACCATGTGGCCAGAGTAAACATGCTCTTTTCTTGTTTTAAGATGTTCACAGAATGGTAAATGTGACTTAGGATCTTGTGTCAGTTAGGATTCTCCAGAGAAACGGAACCACAAGGAGGAACCACTAGGAGTTTTATGCGTATATGCATATATATTTGTATGTATGTGTGTGTATTTTAAACAATTGGCTCATGCACTTGTGGGGGATGGCAAGTCTGTAATATGGAGGGCAGGCTGGTGGGCCGGCTGCTCAGGCAGGATTTCTTTAGTCTTGAGGTAGAATTTTTTTCTTCGGGAAAACTTTGTCTTTTCAGTTTTTGCTCTTAAGGCCCACAACTCACTGGGGGAGGCCTACCCACATTATGGAGTATTATCTGCTTTACTTAAAGTCAACTGAGAGTAACAATAAGTCATACCTGCAAAATGCCTTTACCACAACATCTAGACTAGTGTTTGGCCAGATAACTGGCCACCACAGGGCGGGTAAGCTGACACATAAAATTAAGCAACACGGATGGGAAGTAGGTGTTACAGAGCTGGTCACCTCCAGACTTTGAGAGTTCCTGGCTGATTTCGCTAGTTCCTTGAGAAGGTGAGCTGAGGCAGCTGAGGGTTGAAGGCGTAGTTTAGTGTGCAAGAAAACCATCAGAGTGCTTGTTGTCAAAAATGTTGGTTCCCTGACTTCATTCTCAGAGGATTCTTATTCTTATTCTTAATCCCAAGAGGATTCTTATTCCTACAGTGGGTATGAAGTTAACATCATGGATCTTCATCAAGATTTAAAAAAAAAAAAAAAGGAGAATGAAAAGATGATAGAAAGAATCGGAGGGCATCCCATGTGGTACAAGTGGGTACTGTTTCAGTGAAATGTCCGTTTCACTTTGTGAGTATGTGCCTGAGGTGCTGGGGGGTTATTGTAACTGTGGGTCATAGTCAAGGTCAAAAAAATTTGAAAGACACTGGTGAGGAATGTACTGTCACTATGTCACTATTCGCCCTTGTGACATGATATGGCAAGTGACTCTTCTCTTACTCTGTGGACTTTTATTGCCATTGACAGCTCATCCATCCTTAAATGGACAATTTCTTCATCTTCTGATCTCACTGAGTCCAGTGGTTATGGAGTAATGAATGGTTAAGGCATAGAGGGTTCAAAACAAGGGTTTGAAATCCCCATTCCAAGAAGTTCCTGCATTCTGCTGCTTCCGTCCAGTTCCTCCTCACCCTTCCCGGGAGTCCCTCTTTGCAATTTGTAGGACTTTCTGTTGCCTGTACTGCAGGGACAGCAGAAGCCTGCAGTCAGATGTAGGGTCAAGCACTCCACAGAGCAGATAGCAATAGCAAAGTGTACTTTAATAACTCACTTCCCGAGCAGCTCTGGAAACCAAGTGCGAGATTTCCAGCTCTGTTGCTCCTCGGTTTCCTGCCCCGAGGGGAAGACCTGACTGATGGCTTTGAATATCCATCAACAAATAATAAATAATAATAATAACCTACCTGCCGCAGGCTTGTCGGAGCCAGGGAGGTTGGGTTTGCTGACGCTTTCTTGCTTCTTAATACAACCTCAAAGTCAATTTTAAGCAGAAACCATAGCAGCTTTGCACTGCAGGAATTTCTCCTTGCGACTGTCCTTAAGTCTGATTCCCGGGGTTGGAACCCATCTTAGTGAGATTGTGAAATGGGTGATGTGTCTGTTGTGACCTGGGATTCTCAGATCTGCAGTTTTTTTCTCTCTTCGGATGCACCCTGTCTTGGGCACCATGGTATTCTCAAATGTCCCGACTTCCCCTTCCTTTCTTCCAGGTTATGGGTTGGAAAAGACCCAGATTGAGTAAATGAGTCCTGGGGTCTGAGGGGCTACCCACTTCAGGGACACTTGCCCTGCATAATGATTAAGATCTTGGGCTTTGGGCTTTGAATGCCTAGGTTCTAATGTGAATTTCTACTCTTTCACCTCTGTGTGTGTGTGTGACCTTGAGGATATTACTTAGCTTCTCCGAGCCTCAATTCCTCGTCTGTAAAACAAGAATAGTATGAATAGTAGTAATTATCACAGGCAACATTTATTTGTGCTTGTTGTGTCCTGGGCCGTATCCTAAGTACGTTATCTGCATTGGTTCTTTGAACCCCACGAGAGAGGTAATAGAATTGTCTCTGGCTTATACATGTGGATACTGAGGCAGAGAGTAGTTGAGGAGTGTGTACCCCAGGCCACATGGCTGCTGAGTAGTGGGCTGGGATCACTCACAGGGCTGAGCCTCTGCTCCATGTCTCCTGCATGCTAAGTGGCAGTCACCATGGCCAGGCTTACTTAAAATCCAGACTGTGGGACAGGGGAATTTTCCCTTTAGGATTTTGATTAACCCAAAGTAAATACTTTTAAGATTAAATTTTCAGGTCCAGGGAGATTGTTGGTACAGATAATTATCCCTACTCTGCTCTACCCCCCAGACAAGCCCTTACAGCCAAGTTCAGGCTTTGCCTCTCCCGAATGTCAGCTCATTGACCAGACAGACTTTGCATTTTGAGATTCTTTACAGCACACTGGAAAGTTGATCCCCAATGTTAAGAGAGTTTTGAAGTTCACTCTGCATGGTGAATGAGTTCTTGGGTGAGGGTCCTGGCTTGCAAGCCCTTCCTACTCCAATTTGTGTAAAGCACGGCCAACCCATGGCGATTCTCCTTTAAGCTGCAGTATTCTTGGTTGCAGAAAACTTGGAGACATCAGCTCGTTAGGGTGCCTTCATTTACCAGATTACTTTCCTTTCTCTCTCTCTTTCTCTCTCTTTTTTTTTTTTTTTTTGAAGATTTTATTTATTCACTTGACAGAGAGAGATCACAAGCAGGCAGAGAGGCAGGCAGAGAGAGAGAGAGGAGGAAGCAGGCTCCCTGCCGAGCAGAGAGCCTGATGCGGGGCTCGATCCCAGGACCCTGAGATGACAATCTGAGCCGAAGGCAGAGGTTCAATGCACTGAGCCACCCAGACTCCCCGTTCCTCTCTCTTTTGAGGAACCAGCGTCCCGGCACCCAGGTAGAAGCGCAGTGGCAATGAGGTGTTGACTGTCTGGGTTTGCTTTGTGTCAGCCACCTGGCACTGGCCTGGACCACAGACTCCGTGTGGAAAACTGCTCTGGGTCTGTCCGGGGTTACACTGAGGGGCCCTCCTGTATTTTCCAAAAGCTAGGTTCAGGGCTGGAGATCTTGAATTTGTTGTTTTCCACACTCTCTGCTACCTCATTGCTCACGCTGAACCTCCCAGAGATGAATAATTTAGTTGGCCTAGGAATAAAAGTGCCAGTACCCTCATCTCACTTCATTTAGGATTCACATTTAGCAGCTAGAGGTAGAAGGGGACGGGGAGAGTGACTGCAAGAGGCCGTAAACCCGGGATATGTCACAGCTTTATGGCCTCTCTCGTGAAGGAAGTTTGCCAGTCTCCGGCACGAAATGGCCCAAATCCCAACCGTGGGAAGCACGTTCCGATAGGACTCCTGGAAAATGATTCAGCCACACTCACCCTAATCCGATTTAATGGTCCTAGTTTGATAGTATTACGTATTTATTTGCTGGTTAGGAGAAAAACCACCACCTCACAGCGTCTCCCTCTCCCTGCAGGTGCTCTAAAAACAGGCCTACTGGAGGAGCCCCTTGTCCTTGCTCCATTCCAGGGGCTTAGGGCTCTAATGTGAGAACGTGGCCTTCAGACGGGGGGGGGGCTGGGATGTTTGAAAGGGCAGGGACCAGGGAATAGGGTGGCTGTGTTAAAAGTTCTAAACAAGCCAGCTGGGGCGGGAGCATGGAGGTGCGGGAACATTATCTGGTGTGATTCTTTGTTTTCACGGCATCACCTCCGATTCCTCAGACCAACAGAATCACCAAGCTGTAAACCGCACACCTTACAAATCAGGGTTCCCTGACGTGGCTGGAGCGTTCATTACCAGCCATAAAGGCACGCCAGCAAGAGAGGCTGCTGTTCTGTAGCCCAATTTTCCATCGCAATAACCCAATTAACTGGTGTGTGTGTTTGTTTTACAAAGCTCCAAGCTACAATAAACCATACAGATACGTGGGCTGCAGAAAGCTCTGTAATTAGGACAAGGTGTACAAATTAAACTACTCTTTTTAAACTTCAAACCAGCTAACTTCTGACATACTGTACTGCTGGGGCTTCTGGGACCGAACCCAATTAACATCTTAGTATTTTATAAGCATCGTTTTAATTGCATTTGTATGCAATCTTCTCTCCAAGTGCCTTTCAAGGTGCTAGTCCTTGTTCTGCTTTTATTACTTTGGTGATTTAAATCTTCTCTCTCAGAGGTTCCTGTTAATAATGACTACTCTGCTACTTCAAATGCTGGTCCAACATAAAACTCGTCTCTCAAAAGAATTATGCTTTAAAACAGTTACATTTAACTTTATTATTACATTTTTAATTTTTTCTCTGTTTGAGCATTATGCCTTGAAACATTTTATCAACCTGTCAGCTCTTATAATGGCTAGAAAAGAGATTCTTTTTGGAAGGAGGATGATGGCTTTGCCCCACACCCTCGCTTTTGCTCCCCTTTAGTCTGGATTAAAGGTCTTCGGTGCCACTGGATGGCCTGGTGATGAGGGGGTATTTAAATGAGTGAATCTGACGTTTTTAAGTTTCCTGGAGGGTTTTGGAGCATCTTTGTCTATTTTGGGGCTGGGACTAGGATGAGGCAGGTAAAGTGTTTTCCTCCTTGGCAAAATTTAAGTAGGCAATGAAAAGTGCAGGGATTGAGATAAATAATATTTTAATGCAACATTAAGAAATAAAATCAGGAAAATGTAACTCGCAGACCAGCTGACCTGATTTTGCAAATGAATTTTTCCAGATCCAGGGCTGAAGCTGGGATAAGGTGAGTTGAGGCAACATTGTACAACTATAGACTGGGGTTTCTGTTTTTATTTAAAATTCTGGTATTTTGTTCACTATGGATTTTTTTTTTTTTTTGGCCTTCATTTCTATTTTTTTAAATTGCACTAAACTATTTCTTTTGATTCCTGAGTTTTTGGTACGCCCTTAAATTTTGCACCTGGGTAAGTGTCTCATTTGCCTCCCCTGGTTTAGACCCCACTATAAACCTAAGGGCAAAGAAGATTTTAAAAGGGATTTAAGCATATGAAGAAGTCCCGAAGGCAAATTTTCACACAGTGAGTCAAAAATGTAGCAAAAAACTCAGCTGTGTGTATTTCTTTCTGAGCATGGTGTGCACTGACCTCACTTTCTACTTAGAAGCATCCAAACAAATGGCAATGCCTGAGTTTATGAGAACGACCGAATGGCAAACTCTCCTTCCAAACCCGAGCCCCCAAAAGCAAAGTGTTTCCATAATTTTCCTTTAGTGCTTCTTATTGCAGGAAGGAGTTAGGAAAAATGAGTACTAATGTTGTGCTCAATTAGGATTTCTGTTATCTGGATAAAAATATACAGTCTTGAGCAGGCAGTGAGATCCTCCTGGAATATTTTAAACCTTTTTGCTTGATTGAGTGTCTTGTCAAACAAAACTGACAGCCTCTCTCCCAGAGCTGCCTGAATCTATGCAGATATGATTTCTATCATGCCTTTATTATGTGTAGTCTGTAATAAGGATGAGCACATATAAATCATCTCTGGATGGCAGTTAGGATGCAATACTCAAAGGAGAAAGACATTTCTGCTTTCAAATGTCTAGCGATTTCAGATATTATATAGCAAGTCTCCCCTGAACTGCACAATCTTCAATTCTACTCAAGCCCTTCTGTGGAAGAATGAGACTTTCATATCTGTCTTTGCAAGAATCTCTAGTGAGATAAGAATTGTGTCACTAAGACCGGAGCACTGTATCTTTTTGGCTAATTTGATATCAAAGTTGCATTTGAAAAGATCATCTTCCTGTAATTCGATTCAAGAGGCTGGTCTTGAGAAATGGTTGGGGAGACCTCAGGTTTGGGGTGTGCTTTGCGCTACCGGGAAATACAAAAGACATGGGGAGGTACAAAACTCTGCAGCAGGACAAAGTACATTTCCGGTGAGATTTCAAAGGGTCAGTCCGCTCCCTGAATCAGGAAGTGAATCATAAACATCTCAGCCCGCCTCTCCATGACACAAAGGGTAATTTAGTGACAAAACAAAACAAACACTACCACAAATCCAAACGGAAAGGCTCTAGACCTGGCTACTAATATTTCTGAATGCTTATTTGCCAAGTATTAAGCATCTCCTTGTACTACCTCGTTTAGTCTTCAGTAGACTACAGCAACTTAGGTACTATTAGAATACCCATTGTATAGATAAGGGAAGGTAAGCAAGTTAAATAATAAAGTGGTCTTGGGCCTCTCACATCTCAGGAGGCTTGGAAATTGAAGCAAGTGGGAGGTCAGAGGCTCTCAGGTCCCTGATTTCAAGATCAGATGCTGTTAAAAGGCAGAGTCCATAGCAATTCTTTGCTTGGGTTGTAGTGTGTGTGTGTGAATGGACTGGGAGTGGCAGTGGGGAGGGTGGTAAATCCCAAACACACTGTGAAGTGATGTTTATCTTTAGGCTCTCCCATTCTTTGGTCTGGGGTTGTCTTTTCCTCTCTAGGATTCTTGGATTTGACCACCAGACCAGTACTCAGCCTTTCTCATGATGCAGCACACAGAAAATGGGAAATGAGAACTTCATATGGGGGGCCAGGCTACTCCTGTGTCT
The DNA here is from genome assembly GCF_022355385.1 of Mustela nigripes. Taxonomy (NCBI): domain Eukaryota; kingdom Metazoa; phylum Chordata; class Mammalia; order Carnivora; family Mustelidae; genus Mustela; species Mustela nigripes. The sequence continues at coordinate 48,342,996 of NC_081568.1, forward strand.
GCTGCTCAGCTGCCTGCAGGCTGAGAGAAATTAGGATATGTACTCCTATAACAGAGTTGTGGGAAGTTGTGTAACAGACCAGGACTGCCAGGAGGTCTAGAGCCATGTGTCTTTGTGCCTAGCATAATTGTTGACTAGATACATCAATGGAACCACTCTTGGTGCAAAGGGACACATTGTGATAAAATAATTCCCACGAAGTTGCTAGCGATTTAACTAATTAATATACATATGTCAGGCTACCCTTCATTTTGGGAACATTAACTCTTATGAGAGCCGTGATCTCTGGGGGCAAGGGACTTTTCCCAGCACCTGTCATCATGCGAGTGGCTTCTCTATCCTACAGGAAGAGGTGAGAGGTGAGGACTAGCATGCCTCTTATCTTATCAGTAAGATAAGGAAGGAGGCTTGGAAGAGAGCAAAGAGCAGAGAAAAGACAAAAAAGGCAGGAAGAGAGGAGCATTTCATGACCTGAGTCTTTTTTAATGGGATTATGGGGCCACGGTTGTCTGAACACAAACCCAGGAAGTAGCTGTGACGTGCACTTTTTCTACTTATCTTCAGGCAGCTCCGGCCAGATAAGGGGTGTCACTGTAATTTCTCATTCTTGGCTGCTATGACTATGCTGTTGTCCAAGCCCAGGCCTCAGTGTCTGTGCGCGGCCTTCCCTGGGCTTTCTCAGAAATCCAAATGGTTGGCATTAAAGGTCCAGACCTTGTCAGCTGAGCTGCTAAGAGCTGAAATCCCAGCTGGTAAGATGCACGGTCCTCTATAGCGCGTTAGAAGGAGCATTGTCCTGTATGGGTCCTAATCTCACTCTTTATTATTAAAATGGAGATAGTAATTTCTTCCCAGACCATCTTCCAGAATTGTCAAAGGCAATCCAATCTTCATAAAAGTGCTTTGAACACTGTAAAGTCCGTACAACTATAAGATGTTATCCTGATTTGAGGTGACAATATAATTTCAAATTTGGAAGGGAATCCTGTGTAGAAGTTCGTTGATCTACCACTTCATCTTAGTGCACGGTGATTTGCCCTTAAGCAATTTGATGCTGGAGGTTGCAAATCCTACTCTGGAACTCTCTGTTGGAGGGTGGGCATTCCACAGTCTCATTCACTCCTGTGTCCTTATTGGTACTTAACCTAAAATTTGCCTGTTGCCTCGGGAGCGCTTACCTTTCTTTACTTCTGATACAGGTCTAAATAGAAAGCAAGAAAGCAAGTCTAAATCAGCCACAGAGGCATGGACCTTTGTGTCCTTAAAGAACACCTGGAGTGCCCCCCACAGACTTCTTTTCCTTCCAGGAGGGGTCCCTGCTCTCAGAGGTCTTTTCACTTACTTCCCAATCTCACTTTCTTTCCTTCAGTTATTTGTACTGTTCTTTGTGGTAGCTGAGGTTCCAATTGTCCAATTTCTATCCTTCCTGTCTTGTGGTCCAGGAGTGAGGATATACCTAGCCTACTCTTGATGGAGAGCAGGTATGATTGAGAAGTTGCTGTGACCAGCAGTTGATAATAGAGGAGAGGTGGGCCATTTTAGTCCACTGTGTTGCTGATCGTTGACCTAAGAGAGTCCTCGTGGCAGTCCCTGGTCAGATTTAGCCTAGCCTCTGGCAGCTGGAGGCCTGTGGCAGGTGATAGTCGCTGAGCAGATTAACTTTGCTAGCTTGATGTAGTAAGACTGGGGCATGGCCTAGATAGATTAAACTCAGAATCAGCTGATATATGCATATGGAAGACATTTAATACATGATTCAGTAATTGCTCAGATGGATGCCTGAGGTCAGCAAAAGAATCTAGGAAAACAGATAGAATTCCAGGGTGCCCAGTTCTAGCCTTTGACAGGCGGTGTGACTTGGATAACTCGGCCTTGCTGAGCCGCGACTTCCTGACCTGTAAAATGAGAGCAATACCTGTTTCACAGGATGTTGTACGAAGACTGGAAGAGCTCATGCGTGTGAACGTGTGGAGGGCAGTTAGTTTAATTTTCAAATTATAAGAGGGGTTATTATTATTTTATTAACATTATCATTCACGTCCCTAAACAAACTTCTCTATTTCCTTGGGCAGAAAGGAAGGGAAGCATAAATTCTTAGGATTCTAAGTGGCCAAAAGAGCCAATCGTGTCAGATTAGATTTCCCATTCACCAAGCAAGGACACTGCCTTTCTATGGTGGAGACTCTGGAGCTTGATAAAGTTTCCTTGTCTGGCTGGGCCTGGACGGGCTAGGCTGGCTGAGGTACCCATGCCAGAGGGGGACTGAGCCTTAATTTATCAGCTGGCCTTTTGAGTGTTATGTCAGGTTGGTTGAGGGTCCATTGTCTTGGAAACCTTCTTGAGGCTAAAGAAATGGCTCTGACACTGACCCCGCACTCAAGACCTTCCCAGGGTTCAATCATTTTTTCATTCAGCTGGCATTTATTATGCTACTGTGTCTCAGGCACTGTGCTGATTTTCAGGGTACCATCATAAACAAGACACATACTGTCTTTGCTTTTATGGAAGCTACATTCTAACTTGCTGTGGATGGACTTCAGGGCATCCATGAACTTCCTAAAATTGGATACAAAATTACATGTTTTTTTCCTCCCTTGGGGAAATGTTTGTATCTTTGATAGGATTTTCAAAGGGGCCCAGGACTCCTCTGAAAGGGTTAAGAACCATAGTCTGGTGGGAAAGATAAGCTATTCACATGAAGCAGTAACTACAAGGCAGGAAGTGTCTTTAGAGTATACACTGTAGGAGTACACTGTGTACAAAAGAGGGAGCGATTATCAGCTGGGCTCTTTGGGGAGGGCAGAGTGGAGAAGGATATGTCTGGCTTGATTCTTAAAAATGGGAGAGTGAAGTTCATTGTCTCTTTATTGCATAACTCCTGGAGAAAGCATTTATATCATGGTCTATTTGAATAGTGTCCCTTGGAGTTGAGCAGTGTACAGCCTGAATAGCCTTATATGGCCACACTAACTTGACTAGGGGCTAGGGGAGAGAAACCATCTTTGTGTTGGTGAGTTATGGCTTTTTTTTTTTTTAAAGGATTTTATTTATTTATTTTACAGAGAGAGATCACAAGTAGACAGAGAGGTAGGCAGAGAGAGAGGGGGAAGCAGGCTCCCCACCAAGCGGAGAGCCGATATGGGGCTGGATCCCAGGACCCTGAGATCATGACCTGGGCTGAAGGCAGAGGCATAACCCACTGAGCCACCCAGGCGCCCCGAGTTATGGCTTTCTTGAGCAGGTTATTCCAATTACTCCTTTGTCATATCTCACCAACAGAATACGAAGACTAACAGGAGAAACACCAAAGAAAAATTCTGTCATATCACTGCTTGGGGAGCAACCTTAAGTGTGTGAATAGAATCAATTTTCTTATTTTTCCATGTAATTGCTTGAAATCCTCACATGACAGGATGCCTGGGTGGCTCACTGGTTAAAAGTCTGCCTTCGATTCAGGTCATGATCCCAGGGTTCTGGGATTGAGTTCCACATTGGGCTTCTGGCTCAGCGGGGAGCCTGCTTCTCCCTCTGCCTACCACTCTCCCTGCTTGTGCTTGTGTGCTTGCTCTCTCTTTCTCTTTCTCTCTCTGGCAAATAAGTAAGTAAAATCTTAAAAAAAAAAAAAAAATCCATGGGACGCCTGGGTGGCTCAGTTGGTTAAGCAGCTGCCTTCAGCTCAGGTCATAATCCCAGCGTCCTGGGATCGAGTCCCACATTGGGCTCCTTGCTCCACGGGGAGCCTGCTTCTCCCTCTGACTCTGCCTTCCACTCTTTCTGCCTGTGCTCGCTCTCGCTCGCTCTCTCTCTGACAAATAAATAAATAAAATCTTTAGAAAAAAAAAATCCTACCATGACTTACTAAAGCAAACTCAGAGTCTCCCATCACCCCTTGACTTATTCCAAACCCCAAGGCTAGCTTACTTAGCCTGAAGGGTTATTAATCTTCGTTGGGCACCTACTGAGGAGGGAATTGGAGTATGGTCAATCTTCTAGTGATATAGTTTCTCATTGGAGCATGGTGTGGCTGGTGAAGCATAGTTCTGCAGCATTCTTGGGGGAGGCTTTGGCTCAAGTCTGGTCATGGTCACACTAGGAACTTAGGCTTTCTCAGCTTGTCTTCACTTGCTCCAATCAAAGTTGTCAACAGCATCATCTGCTATGGGCTGGCTTCAAAGTCTACCCCTTCTCCAGCCTACAACATGGATCTCACTTTCTCACCTCTGACCCCTCCCCTGGTGTGGGGCTGCTTCTTTCTCAAACCCTCAAAAGGTAGGTTTATTACATCCCTATCTAAGAACAGTTGAGTACTCTCACAACATCTCTGTTTTGAAGAAAGTTCCTGTCAGGGATTTCTACCATAACATAGCTGGTAAGAAAGAAAAAGAAACTTAGCCCAAGCTCACTCTCTGGTAGACAGTCCTCTTATGAGCTCTCTCTCTACAAACAAGTTTCTCAGGAAAGGTAGTGCAATGGGAACATCATGAGCTTTAAAGTACGAATTTGGATTTGGAGGCTGCATCAGATCTGTGGCATTGCACAGCTTATTTAATCTTCTCTGAGCTTTAGTTTCTTCCTCTCTGAAATCTTTATATATTACCCACCTCAGAGGGTTGTAACACAGATTAAATAAGATGATGCATTTAAAGCAAACACTGCTTGGCTTAGAGGTAGTACTCAATAAACTTTATCTAGAAGTAGTAGCAAGAGATGGAGAAGAGGAAAAATGGAAGGAGGAAAAAGAAACTTGGACAAGTGGCTGGAATGGTAAGAGCCATAGCAGATAGTCCGCACTCAAGGTCGCCCTTGAATAACTCCTGTATTATACACCAACAGCCATCTTCCCTATAACTTCTTTCTCTCAAAAGCAGAAGAAATTGTAACCAAGGATTTCTCTCAGGTCCAGTGTCTTGGGTGCCATTTTGTCTTTGGGAATTTCTATTTCTTGGCTTTCTCAGTAGATGAGAGTCCTCTGATGCCCTGAGCTGACCTTCTCAGCTGTGAGGCTTCTGTTATCTCCACCCTCACACAGCCCAATGCATCTTCCACATTCTCCCTAGTAGGCCTTCCCTGGGAACCCCAGTCAGCCTCCCACTCAGCTTCTCACAGCTGATCCTTCTTGTTTATGGCTTGGAGGCATTGGTGTCCTTGGGCCTACTTTCTGTTAGCTCTGTTCTGCTAAGGCTCATTGTAGGGATTAAGAGAGCTCTTCCTAGGAGACTTAGGCCCTCCAGTGGGGTGTCTTGTGGGACTGGGGCCTATAGCCAAGGGATGACCCCAGTGACATAGCAACCATAGCAGTAGGAGTCACGCTCTGATTGGCCCCCTACTCTGTTCAGGCAGTGACCCAGAGTGTGTTTCAAGGAAAATTGGCATTTATGTATTGAGCTCTTCTTGGCTCCTGTTGGTCATAGAGGAGTGCTGTGCTATGCACTGATCTCCCCCATAAAAAAACAGAAGGAACTAGAATGCTCTGTGCTTCTCTAGGGTCTAGCAAACCCCAAGATTCAAGCAGACCTCTGTTTTGCACCCTGAATCCAATTATGGATGTGGTATTACTTGGTGCCTCCGTTTCTCATGGTATCTACCCAGACCCCAGATCTCATGATAATTAGAAAGTAGTTCCAGCATGTCTAGAGGTGGGGGGGAGGGGCACTCTGCCTTGCCCTCACTTACATATCAACATTAGTTTTGTCACCTTGAGCAAGTCACCTTCTCAATTTTTTAATCTGTGAACTGGCAGAATGGTAATGGTGGTTGTGATAAGATGACTTGTAGGCCCTTGACACAGTACCTGGCAGGTAGTAAGTGATTAGTAAACATTTGTTACTGTTCTCCTTTGTTGCTTGAATAGCTCTTTTAATTTCCCAAAGCTTTCACACACCTCTTACTTAAAATCTCAAGCCTAATGGAAACTCTTTGTGGGAAATCAATCTCACTTGACTGTTGAAGAAACCGAGGCACCGAGAAGTAGGGTGGCTTGACCGAGATAACTCAGCAAGCCTGGATGAGGTCATGTCTCCTGACTAACAGGGTTCTCCCTCCTGGACCCGAGAGAATAAATCCAGGGACTTCATCATCTACAGGCACAGCCTATATTTGAAAGTTTCCACAAGAAGCTTTGCTCCTCTGGCATACGTTGATGTCTTGGTAAGAATTTGTGGTGAAATCTTATTCCTTCCTCAAAGTCAGGCTCAAATATGGATGATATAAAGGAAATTCTCCAGCTCCCCAGGCTGAATTAATCCTTCTTGCCTTGTATTTTGGACAAATACCTGATTAGGCACTTGATATCATACCATAACTGAATTGTCATTGGCCAGGAATTTTGTGAAGTAAAAAACAATGTCTTATGCATATCTGTATCCTAAATACTTCACAGTAGGTGTTCCCTAAATATCCACTGAATTAATTCTACTGATAATGGTGCCACTATGAGCCCACTTGATCTTATAGCAACCCTATGAGCTAGGTTCTGTTATGGTCCCCATATTTGGGACAGGAACACTGAAGTCTAGGGAATAATGAAATTATCACTTAACTTGTTACTTAACCGAGTTACTTAACTTGGTGAGCTTACACAGCTAGAAAGTAGCAGGACTGAGATTTGAATCTAGATCTTACCATCTTCAGCTCTGAGCTCTTAACCAGTTATTTCCAGGTTCTTGTGCCCATTCACATGGAATATCTTCCTCTACGTGACAAACATCTATTCCAGAAGCTGTCCAGGTCTGCCTGCCGAGAGTAGGAGTAAGAAGGAGCTGGGGAGTTCTGAGCTGAGTGGAACAGAAGAGCCTAAAAAAGACTCATTTCCTCTGTATGAAGTTAAAAGGCAAATGGCTTCAACTCCTCCGAAGTGCCTCTCTCTGAGCAGCCCCATGGTTCAGCCACGTATGAGGTTGTAGCATGTTAGAAAGCCTTTGAGAAATGGTATCTCTTCTCGCGAAGTTGACCTTTTCCGGGGCCCATGAGCCAGCTGACCTTTGTATGTCCCCTCACCAACAGTGGCTGAGGGCTAACTCTTTAGTAAACATTCCTTGCCTATTGCTGCATCAAGTGTATGGAAGTTGCCAGTGTGTGATTGGGACCAGGAGTTAGATCTCCAGAAGGGAGATGCTACATGAAGAAATACCAGTGATAATTTAAGTGGGATTGAACATATAGGGGCACATATAATGGATAGCTGGAGCTTCTGGGTTGGAAAGTAATGAAGAAAGGGCATGTGCTTAAAGCCTTCAGAGCAGGTCACATAACTGTGTCTGGGTATCAGGATCATCATGGCATGTCTCTTAACCCAGGTTCCTGGTTAAGATCAAGGAAAAAACCCATGGTTCCTGATGGCAGCATTCTCTCCAGAAAGGCCTAGATGCAGCCTCAGAATCCTTTAATACTTAGTGGTCTGTGCAATCATGGAGTTGTCCATGGAAGCCAACCAAGACCTTTGAATTTTAGCTTAGTTCTCTCCACATGGTTCCTTCTTGGGAAGGAATAGGAGACTTGGGAAATCCTTCCTAGGAAATATAGGGGTTTGTGTCTTTGTTGGATGTCACTTAGGATAACTTGGGGTCTTGGAAAGACGACTCAATCAAAGATATGAAGTCAGGATCTAGCCTCGACATTGTCACAAAGGAATTAAGTGATCTTAGGCAAGGCATCACCTTCCTGGATCTGTATGCCTCATCTGTAAAAGGAAGGGCTTGAGAGGAGTGCATGATTGCCATGGACCCTCTTTTAGTAGTGTGGCTATGTTGAGAAAAGCATGCCCTTGTTCCTAGGGGGCAGTGTCTATATGCCCCACATCACTAAGGGTAGACACGTGACAATCACACTTCTACTCTCCACTCCCATGCCCATAGCTTCCACTGGTAATATGGACCCTGTGTAGACTTGGTCTTAGAGTCATTTTCATTCTTTTTAGCAGGGGGTATACAGGAAGCCACTACCAACTGAGGTTTGCAAGGAAAATGAAAACCATTTGCCATTTGTTGTGGGTTAAGTTGTGTCTTTCCAAAACTTCACATTGAAGTTCCAATCCCTGGTGCCTCAGAATGGGACTGTATTTAGAGATAGGGTCTTTACGGAGGTAGTTAAATTAATATGAGGTCAACAGGGTGGGCCCTAATTCAATATGACTGGTGTCCTTATAAGAAGAGGAAACTTGGGGGCGCCTGGGTGGCTCAGTGGGTTTAGCCTATTCCTTAGGATCAGGTCATGATTTCAGGGTCCTGGGATCGAGCACTGCATCAGGCTCTCTGCTTAGCGGGGGAGCCTGCTCCCCCCTCTCTCTCTGCCCGCCTCTCTGCCTACTTATGATCTCTCTCTCTCTGTCAAATAAATAAATAAAATATTAAAGAATTAAAAATATTAAAAAAATTAAAAAATTTGGACAGAACAATGTACAGAGGGAAGATGATGGGAAGACACAGAAGAAAATGGTATCTGCAAGACAAGGAGAGAGTCCTGGAACAGATCCTTCTTCATGGCTTTCAGAAAGGAAGTCCCCCTGCTCACAGCTTGATCTTGGACTCCTAACCTCCAGAACTATAAGAAAATGATTCTCTGTTGCTAAAGTCACCTCCTTAAGGGTATTTTGTTATGGCAGCCCTCGCAGGCTCATATACCATCCTTGCCTATATGGAATCTGGCAGGAGAGAAGCAAACAAAAATACAAAATAATCAGAGCAGTTTATTTTGTCCTCATTCCCATTGTCAAAGTCTGGCCTTGAAGACCTGGTGAGTTTGGGGTTTATTGTCAAAGAACTATAAAAGTAGAATGTGGAGAGTTAGCTTGAGTAAGCTTGAATTTCTCTGAATCTCATCTCCTCATCTCTAGAAGGAGATCTAGATTGAAGCACATATTTTCAGATTCCTTCACAAGCATAAAAAGTCTTCATTCAAACAAAATTTAGGCAGACATTTCATAGGTAAAACCTAAATAAAAATGAAGCTGTTGTGATGAGGTAGAAGTGTTGGGGAGGGGAGCATCTTAAGCCTGTCTTCTCTCTATTCCCTAGACTCTTAGCACAGCTAAAATTAAAAGGACCCCATCCCAAGTCAGACATTCTGCAAATCTGAGAGTCTAACATCTGAGTCTGTTGGACTGTGGGATGCTTGAGAGAGGAGCTGTCTCTTAAGTAACTTACCACGATGCCAGGTTATACAGCAGGCACTCAATTCATGTGAAAGGAAGGAGGGAGGAAGAAACAATTGGGAAAAAAAGGAAAGAGTAACAGATGTTGCCAGAGAATTCTGGAGGTGGCCTGACCAGTTCTGAAGATGCATCTTTAAGACATTCTATTTTGTTTTCTTAGGAGAAGTCTCCTGGAGCTCCCTAGCCATAGGGCAGAGCCTGTTGGTTCACCTAGAACCTCCTCACCTTTTCTAGGGACAAAGGCCACAAACTGAAACTAAATCAGGCACTGGAGAAATAGGGGTGGCTGGAAATGGACTAAAATCTCCTCAAAGCCAAGGGTTAAAACATTTTTTTTTTTTTTTTCAGACCAGTTGGGGTTTACTGGCTGAGGGTAGAACCTGGGAGCCTGGAAACCTGGGGTTGGAGGTTGGTTTTCTTCTCAGCTCCTAGCTAAGGGTTTGGCATTTCACCTGCTAGATGGCGCTGTCCTCTAAGGAAAAACGCCAGCTCCACTCCACTGGGGCTCAGTCCAGGAAACAGAATAACTGAAGTTGAAAAGAATTGATGGGCTAGAGGTAGAGGAGCTGGGAACCCTCCTTCCCCCTACCCCACCCCCCTACCCTCGCCCCCAGCGACATCTCCTTTTGTGGTGGTTCTGGTTTCCTTTACAGTTCTTATTTTGCAGAGTGGGTGTTTCACACACTCCCATCTGAAAAGTCTCAGGGCCTTTTGCTCCTAACAAAAGTGAGTAGGAAGTGTGTGTGTGTGTGTATATGTGTGTGTGCGCGCGCGCGTGCACACGCATGCATTGTGAGGAGGGCAGGGATGGTCACTGAGCTTCTGCCCCAAGGCTGCAACTTACAAATGACATGTTCCAGCCCTGGTCTTTGACCTTGACTTAAATGAGATCAGTTGGAAAAAAAAAAAAAAAAACCAGTCCGTTCTTCATTCTGCTCACCAAGCTGGACCCCTGAGATTGCTGGTGGCTTTCTTTACTCTGAAGCCTTCTCGCTCAGCTCCAGTCTGCGGGACGGACGACATGTGGGGACTGAGACTCCCTTTCCCCAGGCAATGTTAGTGTTAGACTGACAGGCTGGCTCCATCCCGGTCTGCATGTGAAATCAGGGCCACAGCCTGCAACTACCCCCACTCTATCAGCAGCCAGAAGGAAGGAAAACAAAGATAAGGGGGGGATGGAAACCAGGAGGGGACCCAAGAGGAGAGAGGGGAGGGCTGAGCAAAGGCAGGAGACAAGGGAACAAAGACCAGAGGTGAAGGGTGAGGGGGGTGGGGAGAGGCCAGGGGGACAGGAGGGACCAGGTGTCCCTAAAGAAAGGAAGGGCCATAGAGAGGAGCCGTGGTGGAGGAGAGAGGGTGGACCAGCGGGGGTCAGGGGAAGACAAGGAAGCTGGAATGGAGCTTTTAAATCTGTGCTGAAGCCGGGAAACTGCACAGGCAGGGGGAAGGAGGCTGTGCCAGGCAAACAGGAAAACAGAGGAAGTCGAGTAATCAGAGAAAACCTGACCAACGGCCTGAAAGGAGGAGAAAACCACTGCGATGGGGCCATCGCAGAAAAGCAAGGCAGGAGAGACGGTGGCAAGGAAGCACTGAAGCAGATGGGGTGGGGGGCGGTCGAAGCAAAGGAGGCAGAGAGCAGAGCCGCGAGGATGTGGAACAAGCAAAACACAGCACAACTGAGCGTGCGGGAACAGGGAGGGAACCATGAAAAGAATGCTCACCTTATAGTCATAAAAACTGGAATGTGTGTGTTTTGGCCTGCAGCCATTGTCCAGGAAACACAGTGTGGCTTTTAAGCACATTGTGGAGTGGTTCGTCCACACGTTAGTAGCGTGCCCTGGTCTGCTGCTTTGAAATGCAGCGGCTCTGAGCTGCCCACTTGGCGGCTGGCAGCCTGCTGTTGGGGACATCCGATGCAACCTGCTGTCTGTACCCAGGGTCATTCCTGCTCGATTTATGGTGCTCTAAGTTCAGACACACCAGCTTCTCTTCCAGAGCAACGGCTTTGCTTTGGGGGCTTAGAGTTGAGATGTGTATCATGCTGGTGACCTGCTTGCTGTCTCCTGAATCAGTGATTCCTTTCAGGATGTTTCTCAGTGGGGCTGGCTCTGGGAGAGCAGAGTGGGAGGCACGTTAAAGGCAATGCAGGATGGATGTGAAGGCAAGGGCCCCTTGAGTCTGACAGTCATAATTCTGCTCCTAGTTTTTCCATTTTACTGTGTAAACCAGCGTATATGTTTTAAGTCTCTTCTAGCCTCAGCTACTCATCGTACAATTGGGCTCATAGTCTCACCAATCTGATAGGGTTCTGATGACACCTAGGGGGTGATCTGTGCAGCTGGCAGGGTGGCTAGTTCATATTAATGCTCACTAACTGCTAGCTGTTGTTCTTTGTATTATTATTCAAGACCAGATAACGCTGTGTGTGTGTGTGTGCGTGCGCGTGCACGTGTGTGCGTGTGCCCGTACCCATATGTGTTTTGGGAAATCAGTCCTTGAATGCAGAGTAAGGGCCTTAGATTTGAAGGTGTCTCAGCAAAGGAATGATTGTTTGTGAAGGTAGAACCAGCAGTGACATGTGTGCTGCTTTGAGAAGTAGGAAGACCATTTTGGTGACCAAAGCATGTATGAGATAGTAAGAAACTGGACTAGGGATTGGGGGAACTGAAAAAAATATATAAAAGAGTATTTTGAGAGGCAGCCCAAACCTGAAGATCTTCATGATGGACAGGTGGTGGGAAAAGGACGTTTTACACATGACTTTAAGGTTTATGGCCGTAGAATAAGGTCAGAGGGAGCTTTCAAGCTAAGAATGATTTTTTAAAAAATGTTTTAAAAAGATTGTAAAAAACAAAAATGAAAACAAAGAAGAACCTGTGACAAAGACCATATGTGGTCTGCGAAGCTCAAAATATTTACTATCTGGCCCTTTATAGAGTTACCACAACTCGGTTCCACTTAGGGATCAGAAGAAGAGTGTGCTCCCAAATTGGGAAGTCTGGAGAGGTTTTAGACAGAGTGCAATGTCCTCAGAAAATTAGAGGATTGGGACTAAAGCATTGAAACCCACAAGAAATACTAGCTATTGCTATTATTGAGAACATAGAGGCCCAGCGATGGAAAGGAACATGACATATGTGAAACAACAGTAAGATGGTGGATTGGTTTGGCAAATAACAGTAAACAAATCTCACTTGTAATTATTGCCATCACTATTATGACTCTATTGCTGTCATTGGGACTTGGGGTCTGGTCTTGGGACCCTGGTGTTCTTAAAGCACGAGGTTTGCTAAGATCCCTTCCAATTCTTATTTTTTTGCCCATTTCTCCCTCCTTCCTCATTTTCCTTTCATCCTTCCCTTTATGTGGAACATGCTTAATTCTCTTTGGCATTTCTGACAGCAGGGCCATTTCTTCTCCATCCTCTTTAAAATCCTGATCGTGTAAGAACTGGTTCTATTTTTCCCTTCACCATTCCCAGTGATCTCGCTTCCTTTTGCAGCCCCTCCCCCTCCAGGCACTTCCAACAAAAGAGTCAGGTCATTTTTCATGCGGTATCAGCCCAGTGTCAGCCTCCAAAGCGCTTGTCCTTGTTTCTCTGAGTGTCGGAAGTTCTCTGTCTTCCCACTAGGACTTTCTGAGAGCATGGAGTGGATCCCAGAATTTCTAATCCTTCCTGCTGCAACCGAGCGTCTTCCCACACTTTGTTTGAGAAAAAAAACGATTGGGGGGGTGGGTGGGAGGAAAGCCAGTGAGGGAGCAAGGCATGCAGCCCTGGCCAGCTCAGGCTGGGGTCTGTGCTGATGGACCAGCTGTGCCCTCCCTATTACTCAGGGCTGTCTTGAGAGGCCAGTCAGGGGACGAAGATTAGGGTCATCAAGATAAGACAGAGAATATTCAAACTGGAAGCAAAAAGGGGCTGTTTTTCCAATAGTAAGTAATCAGGGAACAGGAGGATGTAATTTGCAGATTAGGAAAGTGAACAAAGAACGTAAAATTAACTTTATAGCAAAGAGGAGCGCAGTCTGTTTGAAGAAATAAACCTCCATAAAGCATTATTGTTGATAAAATCAGACTGTTGATTTAAACTAAATAGGAAATACGACCAAGTCAGGGAGAGGATGGGGGCTCAGTGGAAGCTGAAGTTGAAACTTCAGGCAGAAATGGAAGGGTGGGATGGGGGGACCTGATGGGGCATGGTACCCATGCTGGGGGAGCCACGTAGGACCAGAGCATGGTACCCACGTTGGGGGGGCCATGTAGGACCAGAGCATGGTACCCATGCTGGGGGAGCCATGGAGGACCAGAGCAAGGATGCGTGTGCTAGGGGGAATTGAGAGGAGGGTTGTGCCTTACCAGGATGCCCAAGTCACCTTCACTTAGGGATTGTCTTCATTTGAAAAGTGGCATTGATTTCCAAGAACTGGTAAATAACAGATACGGTTTTGCACACATGCGGTCCCTCCCTACCCCTCTCCTGTTTTTAATTCTCGAATACCCACAAAAGCTCATTTGAAACGCTAGCAACTTCCTATTTGAACACTAGTTGTTCATACCAAAGCAGAAGAGTCCCAAAGCAATGCCTTCGATCCTGAGGTGATTAGAACAGGGCTTCCGTCCCCTTCCATCAGAGACAAGTTGGCGAGACTAGGATAATGCTCCCACGGTGGGAAATCTAGCTCTGTGCTGGGAGCTGCCCTTTATTTCCCCATGCCAAACCTTCTTGGCCCCACACTGCCTAGCATGAGAGACAGATATATTGTTTTTACTGTCTTTGACCTGCTAAGGCAAGCTCTTCCCAAGACAGGTTTGGAGAAGCATCCCTGTTTAGTAGTGTATTCAGAAGTCGCCACATGCCCCTCCCAGTCCATTTTTCTCCCTTTTCTCTCTTACTCCCAACCCTGGAAGCTGCATCTTGGAAATCCATTGTCTTCTGGCTTTCTGTAGAGTATAGCTTATGGGAGGTCCCGGTAGGCACAGGTAGGCTAGGAGAGAGAGCGAGAGAGCAGAGCCTTAAAGGCCTAGATTCCCACCCTACCAGGTTGTAGGCTGGCGGTGCCTTTCTCTACCAAAGGTCAGAGTGAGTTCAGGGCACTGTCCTTGTCTGTTCAGGTACAGGGGTATTCATGGTACCCTGATAGCTGCTACACTTGGATTGCTTCACCATCCTTTGTTGGCTTCCTTTAAATGTGTCCTTGTGCTTAACAGTCCCTTTGTTAAGCTCTCTTCTAATGCCCCCATTTGAGTGTTGTACCATTCTTGTAGGCCTTTGAAGGATATAAGTAATGAGAGCTCCTACTTGAAAATCAGAAGGCCTGGGCTACAGCTGAGTACCTATTACAAGTTGACTATGGGACCTGGGCAAGTTGCTTCTGCTTTTGGCTTTAGTTTCTTCATCTATGAAATGGAGATGATGGTGAGACCAACTTTCAGTTAAAGCATGCTATAATTCTGTTTCCACTAGGGGTGTAGTGGGCAGGGTTTAGAGGAAAATAAGCATTTTGAATCCTGGTTTTTATATTTCCTAAATGTGTAGCCTTGGCCAAGTCTCTTGATCTCTTTGAATCTTGGTTTGCATTTTCAGTAAAACATGGGAGGTAACGCTTCCCTTGAAGCTGAAGGGGTACTCCCTTTGGCAGCACGTCCAGTAAAATTGGAATGATACAGAGGAGGTTCGCATGGGCCCTGTGCGAGGATGACATGTAAGTTGAGGGGGAGGATTAAATAAAATTGCATGTTGGAAAGCAGCTAGAATCCCTCTCATTACATGGGAGGCTTTCAATCCATGTTAGAACCTTTCTTTTCTTTCCTGGCTTTCTTAAAGGGAAAATGCCTGAGCACGAGGAGACAGAAATTTGTTGGCTCTGGAGGTTTCCATTCTTTCCACCTCTAATTCTGTTTATTTATATTTGTGTACATCTTAGCTCACAGACTCCAATTCATTTATTCCTTCCAATCTGTCTGTCCTTGAAGATTTCTCCCTAGAGCAAGTCCTTCAAAAGGAGGGCAGGTCTGTGGTTAGCTGGAGGGAGGGAACTAGGAGCAGGACTCAGGTACTATGCCACTCGGCTACCTAGTGTTCTGACCAGGACAAGGATTTTTTTTTTTTTTTTCACAACTCAGAGTTCTCTGGGATAGCTGACATATTTCAGGGACTTTACCTTTCTTCTTTATGCAGAAGTCACCATCCTAAGTGAAGGATTGAGCCTCCAACTTTTCATGGTAATCATTCATAACTAGATTTTAGGCTGAAAAGAGCTCTTGCTCAACCCAATCAATAGTCCTGTTCACCCCCAAACTTGCCATAAGTGATTTTATAAATGTGGGTTTTTTTTTTAAAGTATATGGAGTGGGACTCTTGAAAATTTTTGCTAGAAGTTTTAGTATTTAAGTGTGTGTCCTGCCACAGAGAGGTCTAGATATGGGTAAAGCTGTGAGTGAAAGAAATCTTATTAGTACCTTCTTCCATTTACTCTCATTGTCCCCTTTTTTCATTTTAGTATCTCAGGCTTCAAGTACTCAACATCTGTAACTGCCTGTAGTTGACCAGAGACCCTTGTAGACAAATATACCCCATAATTCTAATTGAGTATATAAACTTACCTGTCTTATGTCTGTCGGTACCCACTGAATGTTCTCAAATGTATGATAACTTGGTCCATTCTTTTACCCATTCATCTATTCAACCACCCACCCACCTTACCAGTCAACTGGAAAATACTGATTGGAGATACACAAAATATGGTGGTGGGCTTTGTTTAATAATTTTAAAAAGTGTGAGTCACAGTTCCAGACTTAAGAAATATAGAATGTGTTTGCGGGCTCAAAACAAGTTAAAAATATAAGAAGTTCTCTAATAATACTAGTGCAAGTGAGGGCTAAGTGTCCATGAGTGATAGACATTGTTGAGGCTCAAAGGAAAGAAGCAGGACAATGGTGCAGAGTAATAAGGACTGACTTTAGAGAAGATATGGGAATGGAGCCAGGCCTTGAAGGATGGGTAGAGTTTGTGTGAGGAGAAAGAAAAGGGAAAGAGAAGAGAAGGCCAGAGATGGGAAAAGTTAGGAGATAGAATTCTAAAAGTAGACCTGTTTGGCTGGAGTAGAGCTTTTGAGAAAGTAGTGGTGGTAAGATTGGAAAGGTTGTTTAAGACTGATTTCTGGAAAATCTGGAAAAGAGGCTAGAATGTGAAGCTGGGGAGCATACGTATTTCCTATAGGTAATAAAGAACTCTAAACCCTTTTTCTAGCTAGAGAGAGGCATCTAGTAGAAGTCTGCAGATTGATTTTGAGTATGGAGTGTTTGCATTATCTGTTGACTCACTGATTCACTGATTTCATGCAACACAAGTTTAATGAGCTCTCCTAAGTGCTTAATTCAATGATCATAGCTGGACACTAGTTATTATGTCCTAGTTCCTTCAGAAATCAAAGGAGTCCTTGCTTTGGGGAGAGCTTCTTAATTCATCATGACCAAATAGCCCAGAGAGAAAGAATACAAATAACCACTACAGTTAATTCCTTTTTAAAAAAAAAATATTTTTATTGTAAAATTAAACACAGACACAGAAAACCAAACCAAACAAATATGTGGCTTAGTGAATTATTATAGAGTGAACACCCTTCTAACTACCACCAAAATCAAAAAATAAAATTGCCAGCCAGCCCTATAACCCTTCCACATGCCTTATCCTAACACAATCCCTTTCTACCTCCCAAAGGTCACCACTGTGACCTTTATAATAACCACTTTCTTGTAGTTATTTATGGTTTTATGACTCAACTGTGTACCCCTAAACCCCATAGTTTAGTCTTTCCATATGTTTTTTTTTTTTTTTTAACTTGATATGCCTTTTAGGTCTCCTTTAATCTATGGTCTCCTCCCTCTACCTCTTTCTTTTCTTTATCTGGTGACGAATTTGGGTCATTTGGCCTATCCAGTTTCCTATAGTTCGATTTGCTGACTTCTTAGTCATGATACAGTTCAGTGTGTTCCTCTGTCTTCTGAATTTCCTGCAAATTGGGAGCTGAATCTAAAGGCTTGACCTGACACAGGTCTGATTCCTTTAACAAGGTTAAGATGGTGTTATGTCTTGTGTTGAAGAAGATGCTCAGTGTCTATAACCATTAATTCACGGGGATTTATTAAATAGTAATATTTTAATGCTACATTTTCTTTTAATTATCACCTGGGATAATTTTATCAAGAGACACTTCCCCTCATCTATTGTTCTGTTACCCAGTGCTGTGATTCATATAGGATAGGTAGGAAACGGTTTGATTATTTCCTTCTTCTACCCAATTTGCAAGATGATAATTGGATCGTTGTTTCCTCAGAAGGTGACCAATTAATATTTCTTAAATATAGGTCATAAACTCTTGAATTTGTTTATATTTATATTTGATGAGTTTCACTCTATCGTAAAACTCAAATCTTTGGCCAGTGGAAAACTCTTCAAGGTGCTTCCTGAGTTCTTCTGACATGACTCTAGTAGTCTTTGACAGCTTCCTTCTAACTGCATGTCAAGATGTACCAAACTCATCATAAACATTTCCTGCCTCAGACCTGGAATTAGTCATTTCTCCAAGAAATCCTAGTTTATTTCAAGGGGATATGTCATTTGAAGATCAAATCTGAATGCTATTCGGTTGACTTTTGTTTTTCAGTCCTTTTAATGGAAAGAGCCGGGATAAACAATTACCCCACGAGTTCATACTGATATTTCTAATTCAGATTCATATCTACAGAATGTTTACTTAACATCTTCTATTATCGGAGTAGTTCCTTTCTTTCACCAGAAAATCCTTTAAGGCAGGGGGGATGGTAGAATCAGAATATCCCATAATTAGCATTTGCTTTTTTACACTTTATATATACAACTTTATCAGGATAGTAATATTCATAGTATCACTGACATTATTGTTACTGAAAGTAGATAAAATGGTTTTGTTTTGCATATGCTGATCATCTCCCCATTTTTTAAAAGTTGTAGTATATTCATACTTTGAATCATATACTAGAGTCTCTACCTTTTAACCCTCATTTATTCTTTTATCTGCAAGTAACTATATATCTAATATTCGCCAGCAATACCTGTCTGAAACTTGTTCCTTAGTAGACTCCTTAGGAAGGGCTCCTGGGAATAATATTCTCAGAGTCTTAACATGTTATTAGCAGTTTGTGAATTCCTGGATAAAAAAATCCTTAGTTCACATTTTCTCTCCTTGAATATCTTAAATACATTACTCTAATTTCTTCTGGCAAAAAGCTTTGCTGTCAAAAAAAAAAAAAATCTAAGGATAATTTAATTTGATTTCCCTTGTAAGTTATATGCTCCTTTTTGCCTAGATATCTAATTTTTTCCCCTTTTCTTTTAAATACAATATTTTTTTCCCTAGAATATCTTGGTTTTTGTCATTTTGGGTCAATATTCTCAGGTACATGATATGCTTTTTTCAACATATATTTCAAATCATCTTTTATATTAGGAAAACTTTGTTGTATTACAGTTTTTGTTATTTTCTTTGTTCTCTTGAGATTTTTCTGTTCCCTTGGTTACTTTTTCAGGGTCTCCTAATAGTTGTATATTGGATCCTCTTTGCCTATCTTCCAGTTAACTCTTTTTAATGTAAATTCCAATTGTTTGGATTTCATCATAATTCATAAGCAGTCTGGGCAAGTGGGCTTATTTCTAAACTGATTTGGGGGTAATGGCTGACTATGACATTTTATATTATTTTCTTTGTATTGAGGGGGCATTGAGAATCTGAGCTATAATCCCCAAAGAACAGTGTGTATTTCCAGTAGAATAGTAGGCCAGTAGAAAAGACAGTTTGGTGTCCTGAGGCTCATTGTCCCTCAGAACATATGGCCTAAAGATCTGAGATTGGTACTGGAGGTCAATCCTCCACCTTTTATGGAATTTGAAATCCTTTCTTTGGTTCTTCTAATTACTAAAGCTCATTAGGCGTGGAAAGCTTCATTTTCTTCAAGCATATAAATTTAAGGAAATTTCATTTATTTGTTGCCCTACAGAACCTAAAATAACAATGATGAGAATGACTCTTGTTGCAGGGGGAATGATAGGAACAAATGTATGGGAGCTGGTCTGAGCAAAAATGGCTTATGGCTTAATAGGATAATTTTTAATGGAGAAGGGATAAAATAATTATCTTCAACATCCTGAGTTCTGTGTGGTTCAAAGAAAAATCACTCATTATAATAGTGTGAAGTTGCTGACCCCCATGACCTGGACTTTTGTTTCTGAATTACAAATTCAGTGGCTTAAACAATATAGATTTATTCTCTTACAGTTTTGGAGGTCAGAAGTCCAAAATGGGTTAAGATCAAGTGTTGGCAGGGTTCCTTCTGAGGCTAGGGGAGGAATTTGCTTCCCTGCCTTTTTAGCTTTAGGTGGCCCTTGGTATTTCTTTGCTTATGGCTTTTTCTTTCCATCATCAAACTATATCACTCCAGTCTCTGCCTCATCACATTGTTTTCTCTCTGCCCCCAAATCTTCCTTTGCGTTTTTGTTATAGGGACACTTGTGATTACATTTAGGGTCCACCCAGATAATCCAGGATATTCTCCTTATCTCATAATCCTTAATTTAATCACATCTGCAAAGTCCCTTTTGTCATATACTGTAAGATTCATAGGTTTTGAGGATTTGGGCATGGATCTATTTGGGCAGCCACTATTTAGCCTAACATATGCATAATCTTTTTATACCAAAGAATCTCTAATGACAGAGGGAAGCAAACTCATTTCCATGTTGGTGATTGAGTTGCAGCTCAAAACAGTCTCCTGGAAGCCTGTGGTTTCTTTGAAGACTAGCATTTTACCCTAAAGGTGTTTGAATTTTGTACTCTACACATATGCTTGCTAGCCTCATTTCTTGCAACAAAAGAAAAATTGGTCTGGGAAGATGGGCCACAATGCTTTCATGGTTGTAAGAAGTCTGGAATACTGCCTTACACCCTGGTAATAACTGTATTTTATTTGGATGGCATGACATGACATCACAGGATGTCATGGGAGGAGGAAAGAGTATGAGTCACACTTGCCCTTCAATGTGAGTGAGCCCCAGGAGATCATGGATACCATCTACTCTACAGTGTTGGGTCAGGAGCTGGTTCTCATGGAATGCTCATCTGTGGATTGAGATTTAGAGTGGACCTTCCTTGTTTTCCTGACCCAGGGTCCATGGATGATCTCTCTTTCCTGTCACAGGTCTTATCATAGAAATCTAGGCCTGATTTCTACTAATGGAAGAGGGAGGAGGCCCCTACCCCCTTCCTACAGCTCTTTGCATGACAGGCCATGCATAGTTATTATGCCCACTTTCTTTGAATCCTTCCTCTCCTTCTACCCCCAACCCCTTCTGCTCTGTAACTGCTCAGGGTCCCAGGACAGTTGAAATTGGGCCAGCTGGGGTGCTATTTTTAACTTCTTCATACAGCACAGCTGAGGACTTGGCCCCCACACAGTTACATCCACTCACTGTTTCTTCCTCTTGGAGGATGCAGACAGAAAACCAATGCCTGTGCCTGGAGTGGAGGGGGCATGGGAGGCAGGAGGCCCAGTTGTTTTCTCACAACCACCTGGCCCACCCATCTCTGCTTCCTACAGTGTTTAGTATGGCAATACAACAATTCATAAAATGTGGCATTCCTGTGTATGGCACACTGCTTTGAGCCTGTTTTATTCTATGATAAAGACTACATCTGTCAGGCTATATTGGCTCATCTTGGGGTTGGGAAGAGAATTATATTGCCCAGATTTGCTCTCTCCTTTCCTCTTACTAGAGGCAGACGTCTCTTCCCTTCCTCCAGAGCCAGCTGAGAGGCCCTCTCTCTGAGGGACAGAGTGCACAGAAATCTATCTACCCACTGGGTGGATATCCCAGTATCAGGAAAAGGATGGGTCAACTTCAAATTATTTCACTCTTTAAGGGACTTGCCCTAGAATGTCAGAGAATCTCCAGCTGACACATTATATCTATATGTCTGTGTACACACACATATGTACATATACACAAATACTATATATGATATAATGTATAATACATATTACAATAATACATATATTTGTGTGTAATCATGTATATGAAGAATTTTTTTGACTGATTTTAGTTTTGAAACTTTTCACCAGGCATTTTTGTTTCAGTTAATCACGTTTCTATTGCAGCCTGGGGACTTTTTAAAACATTTCTAGAACCCTCTATCTTGCTCCCAAAGGCTTAAGCATTATTTGATAATTAGCCTTCACAATTATGTTATACATTTTGGAGAGAAGTGTGGGTTGGGGGAGGGTGGGAGGAAGAAAGTTGTGTGTGTTAGTTAATGTGGGAGGAATGAGGGTTATTATCTGGGGATTGGAGGAATGCTTATGAGAGAAAGAAGTTCACTCTGTCAAAATTGTGTTGGTTGCCAGTTCTCTGTGAAACCCTCACTTAGACACAGAGAAGGATGGGGGTAGGGGGACACTGGAAACTTTCTCGCCTTCCCTAATTAAAATGATGCCAGAAAACAAGATCCACATAGAGGCCAGCTACATGCCACTTAAAAAGAAATATGCTTCATTACAGTTTCTCTCCATTTCCTGGAACTCACAATGGGAACATGAAAAAGGAAGAAGATTTGTCGAAATCCTGGGAAGAGCATTTTGGTATTCACCCGCCTGTTAACTTGGTATCACAATAAAGTACTCGCTGCTAAAAGGACAGGTTTTCTCTCTTTCTTTCTGCCTTGTGTTCACATACCTTCTGCCTCTCCAAGTCCACACATTCACATTAGCAAAATGCACTACCCTGTACTCTTGAAGTCTATTCCTTTGGCTCATCCTCTAGAGGAAACCATCACCTTTTCCTCCTCAAAAGGTACATTTTCCCTGTGTTTTCATTTTATGAAAATTATTGTATTTTCTTCTTTTTAAGGGGAAAATTCTGTTTTGTTGATTGGATCGGATTTCAACAAGGTTCGGTATGGGGCTGATTTTAAAAGTGAGAGAGAAAATGAGAGAAGGGACTGTGTGTTGCACTGTATATTGTGTGTGTAAGTACACGTAAATGACCTGAGCATTCTTGGGCAAGAATTACCCTCAGGCAAAATATTAAAGTAGATGAAGATGTGTGCTAAGGACCACTTTTTTCTTCAGAAAAAACAGAACAAAGAGGGTTAAGAGCATTATGGTCCATTAACATGCCACATGACCTTGGAAAGGTTTGCTTACTCATTTTTAAACCAAATGATTGGTATAGATGAGCTCCACAAGTTTTTCTTCCTTAGATCCTTCCAGATTTTTTGACTCTTGAGTTCTGTATTCTAACCTTCAAGATCCCTTCATCTCCTAAAATTTCATTAAGAACTGGGTAGATGCCCAAAAGAAGAAATGAGGAGAAGAAACATATAGATGAAGGTCAGAATGGATTAGGTAACAGGAGATATTGCTTGCTCACGTGCCACTACATGCTTTTGCAGAAAAGCCTTCCTTTGAGTTATTTATGATAGCCATCTTTCCCTCCCCTTAACACCCATAGTCCTTTTCCCACTGTCTCCTTCAATAAGTAAGTTCATTCAGTGTATTTATTAGTTGCCTGCTGGGGCCATTAGTATATACCCTTATGGCTCCCATCACTTTCCCACTTGTATTGTAGTTATTTGAATAAAAGGATGGAGAAAACTTTTTTCCCCCAATTCCCAGGATACCAGGGAAGGAAGACTGGCCTGTAGGTTGTGCTAGCTATGAGAGAAGCAGGGTGGGCTTACACTTCACAGAGGAATGTACATGGTGAGGCAGGTCATCTTTTAGAAAGCCCAGACTTTGGGAGCCAGAGGAGAATGAGGTAAAGGGCCACCAAGATGGCAGAAAACTCTATGTGTGTGATGTCACCCCCTCCACTCATCTCAGTTCTTCTGCAAAGTTACCAAAATCATGAGATACTGGTGCCCAATCATAGCAGCAGGCTTAAATGCATCAGCAGAGAAGGAAGGCCAGGAATTTGCAGGAAGTCATAGGGCAAACTATGGATTCCAAGAAGTTATGATATTGTCTGAACCAATTTTGAGTTCGGGTGAGCCCCCTAGGTAACATCTGGGTATGCATGGGTACATTCAGGCATGTTATCGCCTTGGTTAAATTGTGAGCATTTTCAGAACAAAATTTTTATCGAAGTTGTTTCTGTAGGTTAAATGCTTTTGCACACAGCAGATTCTAGTAAATACTTGCTGAATGACTGAATGACCAGTCGAATGAATGAATGAGTAGAGGAGAGAGCTATGAACTCCAGTCTTTGAACGTGAATATCCAGGCCTTGCGAGGATATACAGACAAGAAATCAAGCAATCTGGAAAGGGTTAATTTCTGCCTTCAGCATTCACAGGAAGGATAATGTATGCTGGAGAGGGAAAGCATTAGTCTTTCCCTTTTGAAACCCCCGAAAAATTTGTCTGAAGCATGTATTTAAATGGGCAGCATACAGGTGTTTTCAGAGCTGCTGCAGCCCCAGAGAAGGCCTCAGGGCAAACCAGAGAAGACGATACTTGGTAACGAGAAACACTCCTCAGCTACTCTGCATGCCTCAGTGGGAAAATGCAAATCAACTCATTTCCGCTTTTGAGGACAACTTCAGATAAAGGGGTCCCCGGGCAAAGTAACCCCTTCAATGTGCCTGGCTGTCTTTCCCCATTGCTATCTTTTCCTGCACTACCTGCTGTGCGAGCTGTAGGGGGTGGGGAGGGGGCTGTGGATTGGCTGCACAGGAGAGGAGAGAGGAGATGCATAGTAATGAGAAGCTGAGGGAGGAGAGAGAAGGAAGGGGGCTTTCGTGGGTGGGTGCAACTTTGTGTAAAAGGCCTTGAACTAGGAGGCGGAATTAACCTCCAGTTCTGTCTCTGTGGCTACCAGCTGAGGGTGACCTTGGGGAAGAGGTGGGATTCACAGACAGTCACATCTCAAGTGAATGTTGAA
Organism: Mustela nigripes; assembly: GCF_022355385.1. NCBI lineage: Eukaryota > Metazoa > Chordata > Mammalia > Carnivora > Mustelidae > Mustela > Mustela nigripes. Next base: position 48,367,114 of record NC_081568.1, read on the forward strand.
ATCATTCCAATTTCATCATCTAGATTTTTTTCTTGTAGTTGTTTTTTTTTTTTTTTTGTCCCCCACCCCCCCCACCACCACCACATGGAGAAACTGAGATCTGAAGTATCAATGGGGAGTAAGTAGAAGGCAAGGATTAAAATACAGGTCCCCTGGCTGCCAAAACAGAGTCCCTCCACCCATCCGGAGTGTCATGCTAAGAGGTTCCTGGATCAACAGGCGTTGGTTTCCATGTTTCATAATTTGGATGTGAATGTTTGGTTGTGTCTCAGGGCTCAGTTAAGATTTTAAAGATCTGAATAACTCAAAAAATTGTGGTGACCTTCCCTCCTCTCCATTTAGGTGAATCAAAATAAAAACCAGGCAAAACTGGAATTGAATGATAAGAAAGTAGAATAGAGAATGATTCTTTTCCATGATGACTACTCTGATAAATTCCAAATAGCAAATTTGACTTAAAAATTTTGATTTGGGGTTCTCTTGTTTCACCAGGCTGTCTCAGGCACATGCCTTTTTTTTTTTTTTTTCTTCTTATTGGGAAATCCTGTGTATGGATCTCGAGTGTCATGAGATACTTAATTTTGAATGAGTGCATGAGAGGGTTGTGTGAACAGATATTTGGGCAATTGCTATTTTTGTGTTTATGTGGTTTTCTAAGGTATTAGATGCATATGGGTTTTCTGGGTGAATATGTATGTATACATACACAGTTTTCTCTTTTCTCTTTCTATGGAGTGAGGCAACCTAATTGCTAAAATTGGCAGACTCTAGTTTGCTAAATGAGATGACATTTGTCAAAGAGCCTTTCACATGGCCTGTATTCAATGCACAGTTACTTTTTCCCCACCAAATAAAAGACAGAACCACTCCAGATGAATTCCCATCTAAACTTGAAGTAGTCTGAGTTAGAAAAGCATCTGGAACCTGAATTTTTAGAGAAAGTTGTGTATCATAGGAGTCAAAGATAGGGCAGGTCAGTTTCAGGCATTATTTTCATAATTTGCTTTTTATGGGTAGAGGCAAAAGTCAATTAGCAAAGAGTTAACTGTAGTTTTTCTGTGTGTACATATGAGCAACTTACGTGTAAGATACATTTATATATCTCTACCTATATCTCTATATCTATCTAGATAGACACACATACATACATACATTGCTTCATATCGGTGGCCTTTGGTTTTGGTTTGGTTTGGCTCTCCAGGAGCAGGAGGTAAGAGAGTTCCTGCACATCTTGGTCTGTAATCCACAACCTGGAGTCAGTATAACCCCTGTTTGATTCCTATTTGCTCTAGAGACTTTGGCCTCCTCTGGAAAGAAGTTTCTGCATGTTAGCGTGAGATACTCATTCAAAACAAAGTCTGAAGTTATATTCCCAGTGATCATCACAAGAGTGGGAGGAATTCACTGTAGGGTACCCTACATTTTTCCCCCAAGTAGCTTTCTCATCTGTCCTGCTAGGTTTGTCTCAGAAAAGAGTATTTTTTTTTTTAAGATTTTATTTATTTATTTGACAGAGAAAAACACTGAGAGAGGGAATGTAAGCAGGGGGAGTGGGAGAGGGAGAAGCAGGCTTCCTGCTGAGCAGGAAGTTAGATGCGGGGCTTGATCGAAGGACCCTGGGATCATGACTAGATCGGAAGGCAGACACCTAACGACTGAGGCACCCAGACACCCCAGGAAAGATGATCTTTTCTATGCTATTGTTTGTTGAGTCTTTAATGTAGGCCACTGGTTCTCAGGGGTGGCAGTTTTGCATACCATATTTACCTTCCCGCTCTAAAGGGTGTTTGGGAATACTTGGAGACAATTTTGGTTACCAAAACCAGGAGAGGAGGAGTGCTCTGGACATCTCGTGGCTAGAAGCAGAGATGCCGCTAGAATACAATGCACACACTTTCTCCCACCCAACAAAAAAAACAAAAACCAAAAAATCTCCCACCCAAATGTTAGTCATACTGAAGTTGAGAAACCCTGGTGAAGGCCAAGCTCTGTTCCTTCATGACAGGCAAGTTTCCATTAACCTCTCACAGATCCAGTGGGCTAGGTACCGCTGTCCTCCGCCTTTGAAAGTGAAAGGTAATATGGCATGGAGGGAAGAAATGACAGGACCAAGGCCACTAAGGCCCAGGAGCAGGACTGTGCGTAAGCCAGATCCATCTTCCAGACCGTTTTAAGCAGCACTCTGTGCTACAGACATCCTTATCTGTGTTTGACCGGCCTCCCAGAGAATGAGCTATTTCCACTCAGTATGCTGCAGCCCGCACAGATACAGGTGACTTGCTTCCGCCCAGGAGAGACCAGTCTAGATTTTGTCATTCTCTCTTACCGGCTGGTATATTCTGTGCCAAATGTCACCTGTGGAGTAAACTCTGTCCCCATTTACCCCCTCATTTCCTTTCATTTCTTTGCCTGGCCCTCTTGGTTTTGCTTTTCTCAGACTGCAATAATCTAGCTCTCCTTCTAAACTGTAACTATAACCCCTTTCTTTTTTTTTTTTTTTTTTTTAATATTTTATTTATTTATTTGACAAAGACCACAAGTAGGCAGAGAGGCAGAGAGAGAGGAAGGGAAGCAGGCTCCCCGCTGAGCAGAAAGCCCGATGCTGGGCCCATTCCCAGGGATCGTGACCTGAGCCCAAGGCAAAGGCCTTAACCCACTGAGTCACCCAGGCGCCCCTCTAACCCCTTTGTTAAAGAGCCTTCCAAGTAGCTGGAGGGCAACCTTCGCTGATGGCTAATGGGATAGTTATCCTGGGGGACAGACTGTTGACGATTGCCACTGAGCTGGAGAAGAGGACAATTTCCTCTGAAACAGGACAGTCCCTGGCATTCATTTTTAAAATTTTTTGATGAAATTCTCTGGCTGTCCAGAGGCTAGGAAAACAAAAATAAATCTGAATTTTGGTTCCAGATTGTGCCAAGATTTCACAGGAAAGCTTTCTTCCACAAAAGCCTTCTGAGAAATTCCTTTATCAGGAGAGAAAAGCATTCCTGGAGATCTCATTAGGTAAATTACTCTCAGATTAACATATTTTATTAATTACCTATTATGAGACCCCCAAAGCTAAACAATCATAAAAACAACAAAAAGAAGTAAATATAGTTCCCAGTGACTAATAGATGCCATAAAAGACATAATCAGTAAAATCAATTATATGCATTATTATAATGAAAGGTACAGTTAGTGCTTTAAAAAAATAATTAGGTTATTGGCTAAGAGGAAGCTAGCCCCCCTTCATTACCCCTGGAGCAAGCCCCGGAGGCTTCACTCAAAGGCTTTTAGTATAGAAATCATTGGTTTTATTGGCCAGGCAAATTAGTGACTCCATTAGCTTCACCAGTGGGGGACCCTGGTTTTCCTAAGTCACCAGGTGCTTTTGATCTGGTTGTACATTTTCTCGAGTGGAAAAATAGGGGGTTGGAACAATGCATCAAGATGGATACAAAATATTTGCAGGTCTAAATGTGTGGCAAGGGGTAGGAACCAAGGCAGAGGAAGTAAAATGGGGGCGGGTGGTGGTTTGGCTGTGTGTGGACCGGGCGCGGTGTGCATAGTCTGTGTGCTACATGTGCGTGCCCGCCCAGCACACATGTTTGTGCCACTTGAGAGCTTATCAACATTTCCAAACCTCTGTCCAGAGCTCAACTTGCCCGTCTTGCTTTGTATGTAAAAATATTCCACTTAAACCTGTAGCCCAGCTACCTCCAGTGCCAATAAATAATATATGCAAAGTTTTTTTTTTCTTATCAATATAAAGAAACGCAGAGTTGTGAGGCTGGTGAAAACTCGCATTAGACAATGTAATGAAGCAGGAATTAGAACAGCGTAGTTCCTCTGGCCATTATAAATGAGGACGGCAGCTACCTGGAGAATGGGAAAACTGATGAGTACAGTCTGTTGGGGAGAGCAGGAGGAAAATTTCCCTCAGGAACACATTTCAAATTACTTATTTATGAACTGATGAACTGGGAGACCACCTATCGAGACATCGGCGTAAGCAGACTGCTGCAGACAGCTACAGAACTCCAGCTAATTGTGCGGCTGTTTTCTGTTAGAACTCCTGCGCTCCAGCTGGGCTTTCGAGGCAGGAAATTTAGGCTATGACTAGAAGTTACGCTTTTCCTCTTTCTTGTCCGCATAAATATATACATACATATTTTAATCCCCTTGAATCGGTTTGGCGAGGGCCTGGGAAAAAGCCGCTACAACTGGTCCGGGGAAGGGCTGAGGTGGAGAGGAGGTTTGGGTGTTGAAAGCTTTAGCAGGTTATGCCCCACCGGCTGGGAGGGAATTGAGTTCGGGGCTCCTGTGTCAGCTCTCAAAAGGCTATTGGATCAGGCCACGGAGAGCCACATCTTCCTCCTTCCCTTCGCGGTAGGTCAGTGTCCTCCTCCCCCTTCTCAACACCTTTATCGCCATGGCGACAGGGTATTGCATGCTTGCTCCGTGCTGGGCTTTCTGCCGTGTTTTACATGAATGATCTCATTTTATCCGCATGAGACCCTATGAAGTAGGTACATTGTTGTCCCCATCGCATAAGTAAATAAACTGACGGATGAGGGAAGTAAAGCAACTTGGGCAATGCCATGAGTCCAAAGCCATCTGATCTCATGACTCAGCCTCCTCATCACCTCCTAGGTGATTGCAAATGTTCACGGAAGGAAGGAAGGAGCATCTCCCATTGGGGAATGCTATGGGCTTATGCTCCGAGTTGTAGGCTGCATGGTGAGGGGAAAGGAATCAGACAATCAGGGAGCCAGGGGTGTTGCTGGGAGACAGTGTAGCTGACTGGTTAAGAGGTAAGTCCCTTAGGGATTTTTATTACTACCTCCATTTTACAGATAAGGTAACTGAGACTCCACAAAGTGCTGCAAACTTGTCCTAAGTCACATATGTAAGTTATAGAGCTAGGATGTGAACTGGGTCTAGGCTGTGAGCTTCCCACTAGGTAGACTAGCTCCTTGAAGGGAGGGTCTAAATCTTATTCAAGCTTTAATTCCCAGTACCTGGGAAAATACCTTGGGTAATGGGTCCTCAATACATATTTGCTGAAATGAATTTTCAGCTTTAAATTCAGTGAGCTTATGGAGTTCTTGCAGAGGTCCCCATTCCTTGGCCAATACTGCAATAATAGCAGCATATCTATCATATTTATTTACTACCTGTGTGCCAGGCCCTGTGCCATGCCAGTACACGATCATCTCATTCAATCCTCAGAACCTGATGAAACTGGTTTTTTTCTCATTATTACCTCTAGATTATATTGAAGGCATTGAAGTTTGGACATGTTAAGTCAGTGGTAATCAACTGGGAGTGATTTCCCTCCCCACTCCTCCAACAAAAGGAACAATGGACATTCTGAAGACAGCCAGGGTAAGGAAGGTGGGCAGGTGTGCTATTGGCACTTTAATGAGTAGAAGCTAGGGTTGTTGTAAACATCCTGCAATGCACAGGGCACCTTCCCACAACAAAAAATATCCAGCCCAAAATGTCAATATTGAGATAATCCGGGTTAAGCGCTTGCCCAAGCTGTTAAGTAGCAGAGCCAGAATTCAAATTCCCTATCTGACTCCAGGGCCTGTGTGCCGATCATCTACTAAACAATTCTCCCAGTCCCTCTCTGCTTGGATACCCTATGGTTTGCTCGGAAGACACAGTTTCCATTATAACGTGAATTGAGGTTGGCTTGGGGAGCTAAGTGACTCGAGGGAACAAATCAGGAGCCTCTGGTGGGGATCTATGTGCAAAGTAAATCTGTATTCTCAGCCTGCCTGATCTTGGGGTCCTGACTATACCAAATAAATAAATGCTCTCTGCGTGGCAATTCCGTCAGGACCAGATAAAGCTGGAACCGGGAGGACCTGGTGGGAGGACTGCAGGGCTGGGGCATCCCAGATGGCTGACTGCAATCCTTCTTCTTGTGTAGCTTCTGGAAATCCCCAAACACTCTCTGAGCTTTTATTTCTTTAACTGTGGGACGGACAAGGCTCTAGTCTGCCTGATTGTCCAAGCTGTTTACAAAACCACGTGAGCAAATGACTGCCTAAGAGTCACTGAAAAGGGCTTACACATTGGCTGGGATTCCCTTCATTACTTTGACAAACATGTAATGATAACAGTGAAAACTTAGACCACTTGTACTGAGTATTTGTCTTTGCCAGGCATTTCTTTCGACTGGATATACGCATTTCATTTGTTCTTCAAAACAATTCCATGAAGAAGGTACTAATTTAGAAGGGTCCCATGCTTGGTTCATTCAATACTCTGGTGTAACCATACCTCTGGTATAAATCCCTAATAATATTTGAACAAGGGGCCCTGTATTTTTATTTTTCAGTGAGTCCTGTAATTTATGTAGCTCATTTTTCCCTTTAGATCTGTCTGCTTCTAGCCTAAATGTATAATAAGCCCTCATTAGCGCACCTGTCAGAAATGGCCTATTGCCCCCTGTAGGGTCACAGGAATAAAGGTTTTTAAAGTTGATTATTTCCCTATGAAAAGAAGTGGTGACATTTACCAGGCTTATCAATCAGTGCTATCTACACATTGATCAGGTAGAAAGGGCAGGAAACTATACCACAGGGAATAAAATAATAAAGAACTAGTTAAATAGTCAGGCTCTGGGTTCAGACAGCATCACAACAACAGCTATGGTAATAATGATAACAGAAAGAGTATAATCCACAGCAAAACCTTTCTGAATTTCCCATGTACAAAGCCCTATGCTAAATGCTTTGACGTGCATGATCTCCTTTAATGCTCACAGTAAATCTTGGGGTATGCATTACATTATTATTCCTGTCTTTCAGACGCAGAAATCATGGCTGAATGCAGCCTGAGATGGGAACCTGGCTCTATTTGTTGGCTATAATGCCTTGCGTCAGCAACCATTCTGTACTTTGCTTTGCGTGTGTATGAATGGGAATATAGCTTACTTTATAAAATTATTATACATTTTGAATTAGGTAATGCAATCTGGGAATGTAGAGGAAGGGCCTTGCCCATTTTGCTTATTGTTGTATGCCGTGTTTTAGAAGAGTGCCTGGACACACAGTTGGTGCATCAGCTTATCCACTGCCAAAATACCATGCAATAACCACTCACACAACTTTAATGGTATGTAGGAATAAGCAATAAGGTGTAACTTTATTGCTTGTTATTGCTTGTATGTCAAGAGTCAGTTGGTGTAGTCCCAATAGCTTATTTTTTGCTTTTGTTTCTCTTGTCTTAGGAGGTACACCTAGAAAAATTTTGCCGTGGCTGACATCAAAGAAATCATTGCCTATGTTTTCTTCTAGAAGTTTTGTGGCCTCAGGTCTCACATTTAGGTTCTTTAATCCATTTTGAGTTTATTCTTATGTACGGTGTGAGAGAGTAATCCAGCCGTCTTCTTTCATACATAGCTGTCCAGTTTTTCCAGCACCATTTGTTAAAGAGACTGTCCTTTCCCCATTGTATATTCTTGCCTCCTTTGTCATAGAATAAACTCATATAATGTGGGTTATTTCTGGACTCTCTATTCTGTTTCATTGATTTGTTTTTATTTTTGTGCCGATACTATACTATTTTGATTACTACAGCTTTGTAGTATATCTTGAGATCTAGAATTGTAATGTTTCTAGATTTGTTTTTCTTTTTTAAGAAGAAGATAGCTTTGGCTATTTGGTATCTTTTGTGGTTCCATACAGATTTTAGTATTATTTGCTCTATTTTTGTGGGAAAAAAAAATCCCCCAAACTATTGGTACTTTGATAAAGGTTACATTGAATTTGAATCTGTAGATTGCTTTGGATGGTATGGACATTTTAACAATCCTAATTCTGGGACTGCACCAAAATAAAGAGCTTTTGCACATTGAAGGAAACCATCAACAGAATGGAAAGGCAACCCACTGAATAGGAGAAGGTAATTGCATGTGTTAGATCCAATAGATTAATATCCAAACTATATAAAGAACTTCTACACTTCAACACCAAAAAAATCTGATTAAAAAATGGACATAGGGGCTGAATAGACATTTTTCTAAAGAAAACATACAGATGGCAAACAGATACTTGTAGAGATGCTTGACATTACTGATTATCAGGGAAATGAAAATCAAAACTACAATGAGGTTTTACCTTACACCTGCCACAATGGTTAGAAATAAAAAGATAAGAAATAGGGGCACCAGGGTGGCTCAGTCAGTTAAGCATCTGGCTTTGATTTTGGCTCAGGTCACGATCTCAGGGTTGTGAGGTGGGGCTCCATGTCTGGTTCCATACTTAGTGTGGAGTCTGCTTGAGATTCTCTCTCTCTCTCCTTCCTTTGCCTCTCCTCACTGCTTGCACATGTTCTCTCTCTCTCTCTAAAATAAATAAATAAATAAATAAATAAATAAATAAATAAATAAAATATTTTTTGGAAAAAGGATAAGAAATAACAAATGTTGCTGAGGATGTGGAGAAAAAGGAACCTTGTACACTGTTGGTGGGGAATGTAAATTGTTGCAGCCACTGTAGAAAACAGTATGGAGGCTCCCCAAAAAATTAAAAATAGAAAGACCATATGATCCAGTGATTCAACTACTGGATATTTGCCTAAAAAGAAAATGAAAACACTAATTGGAAAAGATATGTGAACCCCTATGTTTATTGCATCACTAATTATAATAAATAAGATATGGAAACAACTTGAGTTCATCAATAGATGAATAAATAAAAAAGAACTGGTGTATATATACAATAGAATATTATCCAACCACAAAAAAGATGAAATCTTGCCACTTCTGACAATATGAATGGACCTGGAGGGCATTATGCAAAGTGAAATAAGTCAGAGAAAGACAAATACTATATGATTTCACTTATATGTGGAATCTAACAAAGCAAAACAAATGAATAAACAAATAAACAGGCCCATAAATACAGAGAACACACTGATGGTTGCCAAGGAGAGGAGGTCGGGGAATGGGAATGGGTGAAAGGAAATGGAAGATTAAGATTTTCAGTTATGGAGTCAATAAGCGATGGGCACGGCATAGAGAATATAGTCCATGGGTGCTCTAATAGCATTGTATGGAGTCAGATGGTAGCTGGGTACAATTTGGTCGTGAACACAGCATAAGTATAAGCTTATAAGTATAAGCTTAACAGTCAACACATTGACTCATTGTGTTGCCCATCTAAAACTAACGTAAAAACGTGTGTCAACTATCTTTCAATTAAAAACAAAAAAAGAGTCTGTTGGACTCTATCTAGATAGGTCTGCTGATCTTGTGTGGGTTTACTCATGGGTTTGAGGGTCACTTGGTTTTTGTCTAGGGTACCTGAGGCAACTTAGTTATTTGCCACATATCTCTCTTCCTGCAGAAGGACAGCCTGAGCACATTCTTATAGTAACATCAGAGGTACCAGCGTGCAAGAAGAAATGCACAAAGGCTTTTTCAAGCCTCTGGTTACTTCACATCTGCTAATACACCACCGACCAAAGCACCACTGGGCCAAGCCCAGAGTCAAGTTATAGGATAGGTCACCTGGACCGAGCTGGGAGAGTTGAAGAATTGGGGCCAATTTGCAATCAATGTACCATAACTGATCTCAGTAAATATTTGAAAAAAGGATTTTAAAGTGCTTGGGCATGATAAAGGATCAAAAAATGGTAGTTTACTCGTTTTGGGCAAAATAGTTGAAGGGAATTTAAGAGGTACAAACTTACAGTCATAAAATAAATAAGTCATGGGGATGTAAAGTATAACACAGGAAATATAGTCAATAATATTGTAATAACTTGGTATGGTGACAGATGGTAACTACACTTACTGTGGTGAGCATTTTGTAATGTGTATAAATGTCCAATCACTATGTTGTACACCTGAAACTAATATAATATTTTATGTCAACTATACTTCAATTGAAGGAAAAAAAAATCCTGATGGTTAAAAAAATCATAAAAATAGTAGTCAAAACAATTATCAAAATTACCTGATAAACTGTGGGTTTTATAAAAGGGTTAATCCATGCCTTTTGACCAATCATGCATTGTTGTTGTTGTTTTTCTTTAAGTTTCCAAAATATATTGGGGGTGTCAGCTAGACATAGTGCCGCTTTTTCTTTTAAAAAGGGCTAAGATTTCACAGGTCACAAAAGTAACTGATGAAACAGTTAATGCAGAACCAAGGTAACCATAAGGCTCTTTCAATCTGTCAAAATAAATTCCATTCTCAGCAAATTTCCTCTGACACCTTTTCTTATCATGGTTCCATGCCTTTGTTTTAATCCAATGGGGCATGGACTTGGGTTTTGAGAGTAGTGATTGTTTAAACATTCCTTTTGACAACTCCTGACAGAGCCTAGGATGGAAGCAGCTCACCTTAAGCCTGAATTTGGCCCAGTGCCTCTTGGCAGGCCCTGTCTGACTGCTCTTGAGTGCTGCTTATGGAGCAATAGGCCCCCCAAATTCTAATTTCTTCTAACGGGTTGAAGGGTTTGCTTCTAAGTGAGCGTGTGTGTCTCTCTCAGAGCTGCTGCTCTGTGCAGTGACGATGATGACAGGTTGGTTTAATGCAGCTTTTGCCAAGATTAAGGGGTTGTCAGACAAGTATCATGGGAGACTGAGGGATTACTCTGAAAAATCACTCTGAATTGCTAACAGAGAGCTAGCATTCAAGTGGGGGTAGGCTTCCTTGTATTTGAGGAGCTGCAGAGAGGTCCTTAGCAGGCCTGACCTCCCTCCTTGCTCTGAGAACAGATTAGGTAAGCCACTGAGATGCCTTCAACCTAGGGTTATGGGTCCCAGGAGGGCCCAGGATTAGACATTAGGGGCTCTATCAACCTTGTAAAACAGCATGCAGAAGTATATCCTCATAAACATAGGACTTTTTTTTTTTCCCCCCTAGGAGAGAGGGCCATACCTTTCATTAGCATCTCAAGGGTTTGTGACTCTCAAATAGAGGGCTGTCCTGTTCAGTTCTCCAGACAGGGCTCTGTGGTTAATTTTAAGGAGTTTTGTTTTGTTTTTGTTTTTTTTCTGGACACTGTAATGAGCAGCCAGTAAAGTTTAAAGAAGTAAGGCAGAGGGGTACCTGGGTGGCTCAGTGGGTTAAAGCCTCTGCCTTCAGCTCAGTTCATGATCTCTGTCCTGGGATCGAGCCCCGCACTGGGCTCCCTGCTCACTGGGGACCCTGCTTCCCTTCCTCTCTCTCTGCCTGCTTCTCTGCCTACTTGTGATCTCTGTCAAATAAATAAAATCTAAAAAGAAAAAAAAAGAAATAAGGTGGAATGAGTAGGCTTGATTTTCCAAAAGGTACTCTGGGTATAAAATCTAGGTATAGAATTGCTACAAAAATTGCTATAGCTATTTTTTTCTCTATTATGAGTTTCATATATGCTAGAGACTGAGCAATGGCAATGACACTCAGAGGTTCTGATAGATAGAGTGCCTGCCCTCCATGGAGATTAAAATCTAAGGAGAGATTTAAAGAATTCTAGCATAACTGGAGATTCTAGTACAGTATGAGAAGTTATATTTCTTCATCCATTTGATAAAAATTAATTAAATTAATTAATTTGATAAATATTTATTGAGCCTCTACTGTGTACCAGGCCCTGTGCTACATCTTGGGGACATGAGTGTGTTTTAGATCAGCATAGTCTCTGTCCTCATAGAACTCCTGTTCAAATGGAGGATACAGACAGGCAAATGAGCCAGTAAAGCACATGGTGATGTGTACTAAAATGGGTGATACAAGAGTAGTGAGGACACAGGAATAATATACCCAACTTAGCCCCCAGGACTTGGGGACAGTGAAGAGTCCCACACTATTCCAGATAGAGATGGAAGGAACACAGTTGCAGACTCTGAATGCATTTCCTGCTTTGTAGAAACTTCAATACCTTGTATTAGATGTTTCCTTTCTTGCTTATCAACAAGCACATGGATTTGCTGAGGGCAGAGAGAATGAAGAGGGTTGAGTAGGTTTAGTAGTCTAACTCACGCACCATGAATTGAATGTCAGAAGGCTTAGGTTCAATTTTATTTTTCTTTCTTAGCCGTGTGACCTTGGGCAAGTAAGTCATCTCACCTCTCTGAGCCTTACCTGTGAAATAGGGTTAATTATATTTACCTTGCCTATGTCAAAGGGACATTATAAGTATCCTTGTCCCTTCGCTTATACAGAGGTGATTAGCACTCTACAAAAAGAGTCTATAGCTCTTTTTTTCATAGCTGAGACATCCTATAGGTTCTGCCCCTGACATTGCTATAGGCTCTGCCCCTGACCTCCACTTTGTCTCTTCTAACCAGGATCTGTTTTTTTCTGGATCCATCGTATGAACTTATACTTGATTGCTCTCATCCTCTCTGATTTCTTTAGGTTGGCGAGCTAGTTTCAGTTTCACGTTGGGATGTTGCCTCTCAGGATACCACAGTTTCATATTCTGTAGTCAGCTTCTGACCCTGTACCCCAGATAGGCTCCTGGGACCCAGTAGTCCGGCTTGGGTCAAGACCCCCAGGCTCCTGCCTGTCCAGCAGGGAATTAAATACAATAAATAAAAGGAGATGTGGCAAAGATAACATCTTACTCATCACATTTTTTTCTTTTTGTGAGCATGCAGGAAGATTACATTTCCAAACCTCCCTTGCAGCTAAGTTGTTACCATGTAACTGAGTCTGGCTAATTGAATGTGGGCAGCAGTGATGTACACCATTTCCAGGACTTGGCCTTTACATGGTCATGTGTGATTCTCCAGCCCTCTTCTTCCCTGCCATGGGAACCATGTGTTCTAGAATTGTGTCAACAAAGTGAAGAGGGGTCACCTAAGTCCCATGGACTATGATGTGAATGGGAAATAAAACTTTGTTGTGACCATATCCATTGATAATCAATCTAGGGTTGATCTGTTGTAACAGCTTGTGTTAACAGATGATAACATATGAAAGTCCTTTGTAAACTTCAAAATAACATATTTTATGATTTAATCATTATTTACATTCTCTCACTGATAAAAGATGCGCAGTGATCATCACATTATCATAATTGCTCTTGTTTTTACCTCTTTATGTTGCAAATGGCAGAATCCCACTCCTATAAGCTCTATAAGAAAAGGGAAACTTTTGGGGGTGGGGTGCATAAGGGGTTTGGGTAGAGGATTTTTGAGGCCCAGGGTTCTAAATATTATCATGACTTGTTTTTCTCTGTCTCAGTTCTTCCTTCCTTACTGTTGACTTTATCTGCATTTAAACCCTCTCCAGAGGTTGGGGTGAGGTGTCCCTGGCTCTTCAAAACTTATATTCTACCAGCTAGGAAGAATAACAAAAATCTGAGACCACCTTTTTATCATTTGTTCCAGCAAGTCTCTAGGGAGTGCCTTTATGGCCTGGCTTGAGTGACCCTACTCATCCCTGAACTGGTCAGGCACTGTGTGGTTGTTTGCTCAGGCTTAGATTATAGGGTCACCCTCGGAGACTGGTGATGGTGACAGCTTTCCACTGCCAACCATATAGGTTAATATTGGTGTAGAAATGTCCCTAAAAAGAAAACTGGATTGTTAGTCTCCAAAAAGTTAATGGATATTCACTAGCCAAATTATAATAATTAAAATTAATATTTATTAAGTACTTGCTGTATGTTAGAAAAGTGTGAAACATTTTTCATACAGTATTTCATTTAGACCCCCCAAGAACCTGAGGAGGTAGATTTTGTTATTTATGGAGTAATGGCAATGGCATCATTGATCATTTTCCATAATAATGTAGATTTGATGTGAATTTATACATATTTTTTAGTGCTAACATGATTGCAGCAGTGACCATATCCATTGATAATCTAATTGTTCTTGCAGTAAAGGAACAATGGAATTCCAAGGGAAGAATCGTCTGGCATAGGAATATTCTTGCTTTAGTGATTCAGGCCATTTTAATGAACAACAAGAAATATGGGCCTTACATTGTATTTATTCGTGGAAAGATATTCATATAACACTCTTCCAATGTCATCAATACAACCATAATTCATGATCCTGACAACAGAGCAATGCATTCTGTGTGGTCTCACCATCGAGGAAACCTGAATTTGAAGCTGAAGCTGCCAAAACAGAAATAAAAGCCATAAATCACAAGTATTCAAATTCTTCCTCCTGTTCTGACACATACAACCATAGTATTTCAGGGCCACAGAGATGAAAGGAACCTCCTGTTTCACACCTCCTAAATTCTCCCTTCAAACTGGACTTAGGTTGTCAGATGGTTGGGCACACTTTGAAGCTGATCATGGAGGGTGGAAAGGGGATGGGGAAAGAGTCACAACTCAGACTTTTAGAAAATGTGCTGAGAAATGGGGACAGTTAGAGGGCCATTTAATGAATGTGTGATAAAGAAATAGTGTAAACAGCGCAGATTTCTTTCATCCATGGGCAAGGAGACATTTTCTCCTTGGCTATGAAGGACGTTCCTTCCTAGGAGTTTGCCACAAATTTATCCTCTGATTTCCTGTTTGGCGAATTGAGTTCAGTGACACTTTGATTAATGCTATACCTATTTTCACTGACAGAACAGTAGCTTTTACTTGGGGCTATGTATTAGGTGCTTTTCTCAGCTCAACTTTAGAATCCCAACAGAGAGTTGGTTGGTTGTGGCAAAGATGGATACCTGTCCACCAGAAGTTTGTTATCCTCATTCTATACCATGTAGTTATCACCGCAAAGCAGTTGCTTAGTCAGGGACTACATTTTCTAATACCCGATATATCCGATGGAATATGGAGGAAACTTTTCTTGGGTTTTCTAAGAAGTCAGTGTGACAGTTCTGTTTTCCTTCTTTCCATGTACTGCCTAAACACAGAGGCCTCCAAGATTCTAGGGGATGCTTGTGGAGCTACAAGAGGAAGGTTGCCTGGGTCCTGAATCACTACATGGAGAAAGAAAAAGGTCTCCAATTAAGAAAGTCCAAGTGAACTTCCAGGACAATGACAACATTTTGGAGAATCTGACATTAGAACCCTATAACCTCATAGACCCTGGATTCTAAGATCTCTTATCAAGATTGGTCTCCCTGGGAAACTTTCCTAATTCTAGACCTGTGCTGTCTAATATGGTAGCCACTAGCTACATGTGGTTACTAGACATGAATTTTACATTAATTAGAATAAATAAGCCAAAAATTTCTGTTCTTTAGTTGTACTAGCTGTATTTCAACTTGACATGTGGCAAGGGGTGTCATATTGGACAGTACACATACAGAATATTTACTTCATTGCAGAAAGTTCTATTAGGCATACTGCTCTACAGTATGGGAATTCTAGATGGTGAATTTATCTAGAAGAAATAGCAGGGAAGTCTATAAGTAGTAATAGTGCTTTAGCATCTGTACTACAATTCATTTGTTTTTTCACTTGTCTCTCTTCTTGCCAGAGTTTGCGAGGTGTTTAGAGCAGGGATTGCCTTGTGCATCTTTGTATCTCCAACATTTAATATACATAATAGGTACTCAGGAATATCTTTTGAGCAAATGAAGGAAACTCAGTTGTTGGGATAATTTGGGAGAAGGAATTCCAAAGGGTTGGTGACTGGCATTGCTTGGATCCTTCCTGTTCATATATGGTGAGGACTGGTCCCAGAGATGAAACTAAACCAAATGATTTGGGGGGCAGGAAAGGGAGACACAGAGAGACAAGAAGCTATATAGAGCTTGGCACTATGTGGATTTCTTTGAGGTTTTAAGGTATTAGCTGGCTAATCTGGCAAATTAAATTATTCTAAATGACCTCCTGGGTAAACTCTCTCAAGACCTGTGTTGACTTTGCACGTAATAGGCTCTTCATTGATATGGGTTGAATGAAAGTATTTTAATAGTATTATGTTATCTTTGTTTATTTCCTGTTTCTCGACCCTGCCATCTGTCTACCATTACATCCCTCAATGGAATGAAAGTTTTGTGATGGTAAGGGCTTCATCTCTTTTACTTACAGCTGCATCTTCAACTCCAAGGACAGTGTCATAGCTAATATGTCATAACTCAACAGATATTTCTGGAATAATGAAGAACCTTAAATAACTTAACCCAAAGAACTGCATAAAGGTGGAAATTCTAGAGACTGGCAAAACAGAGAAATAATTTTGGGGACAGAAGAGACATGTCTGAGGGTTCTCAAATAATCTCTTAAAATGATCCACTGACTGCCTATGTACAGGACTAGACCAGCCCTCATAAATGATATGCCTCAATTTGAAATTTAAATCCCCATAGGACTCTAGGTGCATACACGGCATAATACTAAATGGCTGATAACTTATGACATTTATTTCCCCACATGAAGAACCACAGGGCAGCATCTCTTGTCAGGAAGGAAACAGATTTGTCAGAAAGGAAACCAGCCATCATATGCTTTTTGTATTTTTATGATTTATGTATTTATTGGATGCACCCACCACTTAACAACCTCTGGGTACTTTTATATGTTTCATAGACAAAAGGCAGACACTGCTTTTGTGGATTATGAGGTGGAGAGGTACCAACAAAATAACATCCATAAATCCCAAAGCACATCATAAAATCATCAAATGCTACAGAAGCTGTATTTAGGTTCTCCCAAGTAATCAGACACCTAAATGGAAAATTCTGGAGACCTGAGCTTTAGTTCTGGCCCTGGGACATATTAGATTTCATGGCCCTAATCTCTCTTAGCCTCATTTATTTATCTCTAAAATGGGCATAATAATAAGAGTAATTGCCTGGCTTATCTTGTGGGGCTGAGGAATCAAATGCTCATTTGATTCATGAATCACAGAGTCCCCAGATGTAATTGACTAGCATTAAAAAAAAAAAAAAAGCTCCATATCTGTGTGAATTTGAATTTCCTTTTGACTCTCTGTAATCTGAGTTCCAAAATAATGCTTTGTTATTACTTTGTGTTATGCTCTTCCTCAAATATGGTTTGTGGTCCCTTCCTTGATGACTTTGATCATGATCTTTTCTCTGCTTAGAATTTCTCTTCCAGTCATTGTCAGTTGTTAAGATTTTTTGGCCTCTCAATTTGTACCCGAACTACCAAAAATAAAAGACAACAAATCAGACTAATAGCTATCAATTTATTAAGTCCTTACTGATTATCTGACATTATGTTTTTATGTACATCAGCTTAGTTCATCCTCATAAAAACCCTATGAGGTAGGTGCTATTATTATCCCATTTTATGAATGAAGAAACTGAGGTTTAGAGAAGGCGAGTAACTCGACCAAGGTCATGCAGTTAATAACTGGCCAAGTCAGAACTGCAGCTTAAAACTCACGTTTTTGACCTTTAGTTTTTTCCTACAGTGTTATTAACTATATTCTCTATGCTGTATTTTTCATCTCTATGACTTATTTATTTTATAACTAGAATTTTGTATTTCTTTTTTTTTTAAGATTTTATTTATTTATTTGACAGAGAGAGAGATCACAAGTAGGCAGAGAGGCAGGCAGAGAGAGGAGAGGAAGCAGGCTCGCCACTGAGCAGAGGGCCCAATGCAGGGCTCCATCCCAGGACCCTGAGATCATGACCTGAGCCGAAGGCAGCGGCTTAACCCACTGAGCCACCCAGGCGCCCCGGGATTTTGTATTTCTTTAATCCCTATTATACATTTGCCCATTTTCCCACCCCTCCCCTCCCTTCTGGCAACCACCTCTTTGTTCTCTGTATTTAAGAGTATGGTTTGTTGTTGTCGTTTGTTCATTTGTCTTGTTTTTAGATTCCACATATAAATGAAATCATATGGCACTTTTCTTTCTCTGTCCTACTTACTTCACTTAGCATAATACCTGCTAGGCTCATCCATGTTGTTGGAAATGGCACAATCTCTTTCTTTTTTAAGGCAGTTAATATTCCTCTGTGTGTGTGTGTGTGTGTGTGTGTGTGTGGCGGTGTCCATATGCATTACATCTTCTTTACCCATTCATGCTTCCATATCTTGACTATTGTCAAGAAAATTCTCATGTTTTCCTCAATGTCTCCCGTCTCAGGAGAGGGCATTGCCATTCACTCACTCGTTTAATCTCTAAATCTAGGAGTCATTCTGGGTGGCTTCTTTCTTCACATCTCCTTTCTTCAAATCCAGCAACAAAATCCCATTGACTCTACTTTCAAAGTTTTTATCCCCCATCAATGATAATTGTAATACTTAGTTTTGTCATATCAAACTCAGTAGCTACAATGATTAGGAAGCAGACATTAACTGTTAATATAAAGAAAGAATTTACTGCAGGGAATTTTGAGGTGAAATGCCTCTAAGCCTTTGGGTGACTGTGAAATGTTCACAGTATCGTATAGATCTACGTGACCATGACTGCAAGGTGAAAAGCTGTACATAATTCTATCTTTTTGCTACATTCAGGTTGCTGTGTTAGTGTGCAACAATATCAGTTCCATTGTGATGCTCTGGGCAGTTTTGAAATAGCTACTGGTTCACAGGTTGGATTGCAGAAGAGTGGGAATTCATGCTGTAGTTGGGGTTATCACGGAAGGCTTTGTTGGAAAAGTGGTACTTGGATTAAGCCTTATTATATTGATTAGAGTATATTAGATACAGAGAAAAAAGAGTATTCAAATAAGAGAGGAGTTTTGGGAACAAAAGTATAAAATATGGGGTTATGCAATTTATATTTGGGTAGTCCATGGGAGCAACAGGAAGGCTAAAGTGAAAGGTTTAAACAAGTTACAGGTGAAAAGTTCTACATTGTAGATTTCACTTTTTTTAACCCAATATTTATGGAATACATGTTATCTAGGCAAGTGCTGCACGAGGTGTTTTTCATGCATTCTTTTTAAAAAATATTTATTTATTTATTTATTTGAGAATAAGAGAGTGGGGGGTGAGGTAGAGTGGGTAGCAGAGGGAGAGGGAAGGAGAGCCTTCAGCAGATTCCACACAGAGCGTGGAGCCCAAGTGGGGCTCAATCTCATGACCCTGAGATCACAATCTGAGCTGAAACCAAGTGTCGATTGCTTAACCAACTGTGCCACCCAGGCACCCCAACATGTGTTGCTTTATTTAATTATTGCAACAGTCCTATGATGTGGGTACTATTCCTTCCTTCCTTCCTTCCTTCCTTCCTTCCTTCCTTCCTTCCTTCCTTCC
>NC_081568.1:48386214-48474661 GCF_022355385.1 Mustela nigripes
CTTTCTTTTGATGTGGGTACTATTCTCATTTTTTATTTTTATTTTTATTATTTTTTAAAGATTTTATTTATTTGAGAGAGAGTGAGAGCAAGAGAGAGTAAAACAGGAGCAGTGGGGAGGGGCAGAGGGAGAGGGAGAAGCCTACTCCCTTCTGAGAAAGAAGCTCCATGCAGATCTTGATCCTAGGACCCTGGGATCATGACCAAAACCAAAAGTAGACACTTAACCCGCTGAGCCACCCAGGCACCCAGGATGTGGGTATTACTTTTGATCTAATTTTTTATAAGAGGAGACTGGCTCAGAGAGGTAAAGAAACTTGACTGAAATTATGTTGCAAGGGCTAGAATGGGGACTCAAACCCAGGCATTTGAATTTTAGAGGCGCTACTCATCCCCACTCTGCTACGCTTCCTCTTCAATCAATATTACCCCATGGTGATGCAAGTGTAGAGAGACTGGAGCTTTGAGATGGGCAGAAGGTACATATTTTTGTTTCTAAAGCTTCTAAAAAGAGACAAGCTTAGCCTATCTCCAGGAATAGGAGTTATTGCAAATTTTAGTCAACCTTAGTGGACACAACATTCTGGATTCTGGTATCTTCAAAACTGGGATATATGGCAGACCTTATGGCAAACTGACAACTAGCTCAAGCTGCCTCACAGATACGTCATACCTTTCCTGAGAAAGGATCTAAATCAACCAGTTTGTCCTCACTCAGCATGAGGCATCTGTTGGGTGGGGTTTCAAGTCAAGCCAATTAGAGACAGTTCTGTCTTTTCCCATATTCAGTCTTTAACATAGATTCTTTGTTGGTACCGGGGGAGTAGAATTGTTTTCTGTCTATACAGGCACTTCCTGATAGCAGTTGCAAAGTCATGGGTTACAGAGGCCAATAGTTAATCACGGAGGCCTGATGGAGACCACAGGGATTGTACGAAGATGTAGCCAGTACTCAACTTTTGCTGATTCTCACCGTATGAAAATAAGAGGGTCAGATGATCTTCAAGAGATGTAAAATCCCAGTCAAATATCCTGATTTTTTATATATTGACAATAAATTAAATGAAAACAACAAAACACTGTTCGGACCAAAGGAAACATACCAGTTTGCTACTACTGACTTTAATATGCCTCTTTAGTACTGGGAGATATCTGGCTTTTCAAAACTGGCTTTGGAATTAGTTTCTCCAGGAGACTTCTTAATGGAATCTTCAAGAGTGACTTAGAGACAAGTTGGATTGCCCTTGGTGACCAAATCTGATGCATCCAAGGCCTTTTCGTGTTTAAGGCCACTGATTCTCCTATGTTCTTCATGCCAACTGAACTCCTAAATATCCCTCTGTGTTTGTGGAAGTTTGGGGAGTCTAGAATCAATGACCCAGTAGTGTGTTTCAGGAGTACCACATCCGGAATGAATCACCCTTCATTCCCTTTAATAGATCAGTCATCAGGGGAACCTGATTGCTCCCCTATCCATATCATACTTTGATTCATTTACACTTAAGTGATGAAAGTGGTCTTTTTTTTCCTCTCTCTTTAAATGGATACTAACCCAGAAGGGGCTTGGGGAGTTGTAAAGGGGAGTGCTGACTCCTTGGACATGCTCTTGGTTGCATTCTCAAATGGCCCACTCAATTAGGGGTAATATTTCATTGACTTATGAGTATGATGGCTCCCTAGCCAGCAGTGTTTTCTAAATGGTCCTGAGGCAAGACTTTGGGCTTTGAAAACAGCCCTTCATCACCTTTATGTCTGAGGCTGCTTTGGCACAGCCCAGATTGAAGCAGTTATTTTCATCAGGGGGAGAAGCCACAGTCTCTGGTTGGAAATGTCTTGACTTGGCTGTTTTCACTTGTCAAAAGAATGGTTGTTCTGACACTATCTGGGGCTGGGTTCATGCAGCTACATTATCTACATGTTGAATCTGGCCATTCAAGTACCTGTCTAGATTTTCTATCAGGGTGAAAAAAAAAAAAAAAGATTTTCAGATTAAAAAAAAATCAGGCTTTTTATATCCCTTCTTACACAAATAGTACAGCTGCTTTGAGATAACAGTCATTCCTATGGAAGGCGTTAGGTCAGTGCTTGCTCCAAATTGGCCTCAGGTTCAAGTGTGAAGCATGCAGTTGCCTTTTTCGATATTTCTATTAACAGCAGAACTTCCAGACAATGGGAAGGTGTGTGTGTCTATGTTTGTGTGCTCTAGTCTCTAGGTATAGTGGATGAGGGTGGAAACTTTCCTGGCAGGTGGGAGAATGCACAGTGTAGGTGACCTTCTACTCTAATGATAAGACTGGCTTGATCTGAATCTGTATGAAGTAACTGATTGGATACAGTGATAAAATGTTCTCCTCAGAGAAACCTCAAACATCCTAAATGGCTGTACCTTTGTCTCTGAATTAGTGGCTGGGTATAATCTGTGGCAAATACAAAGTTTGGAAAGCAGCTGCCATTTGAAGAATATGGTAGCCTTGTGAGGGCAAGAACTACAATAATAAAAGCCAAAATAAACTTAGGGTACTTAGAGATACCTTTCTGATAATGTTGATACTTTATATCTATGAACTTATTTAATCATCACAGCAACCCTACAAGGTTATTATAATTATAATATGTATATATTATATAATATATAATGTATATTATTATATAATTATATTATATACAATATAATACATTATTATAACTTATATTATATATTTAAATATATAATATAATAATACTAATTATTATTATTGTCATTATTACTATTTTATAGATGAGAAAACGGAGGCATGGAAAGATAAGTCACTTGCTGAGGTAGAAGTAGCAAAACTTGGACTTGATAATAGGCCACCTGTTTCTTTTATACTGTTTCTTTACCCTGTCTACCCTGAAGTCATGCTTTTCTTGTTCCATAGTTGAATCCTCGAGTCTTACACAGTACTTGGCACCTAGTAGATGGGTTGGATAAATGCTAATGGTTGGATAAAAGCCATTTGAAAGACATGAATTTCCATACAAATGCCAAGTGGTATTGTTATTGCTGATGCTATTATTGTTAATAATAACAGTTACCATATACTGGCTCTTTTTATGTGCCAGGCACTATGCTAGCACTTTGAAAACATTATTTAATTTCCTCCTCATAACAATTTCATTGGCAAATGGGAACACTGAGGCACTGAACACATAATTATTTACACTTAGAAGTTCTGCTGGAAAATAACAGTGCCAGAACTTGACCAGAAGTCTGCTTTTATTCCGGAGCTCATTGCTGTGATGATCAGTGCTTATGAAAGCTTCTATTTATTTATTCTGTCAAATGATTCTCCTCTTGATATTTTCTCAGGATATATTATAAAAAGCTACTATGATGATAAGCAAATGATAGCATTTGAGGTACATTCAGTTGACAAATATTTGTTGGATGATATAAAAAATATCGTGCTCTATGGCCTAGGGCAGTGTTTCCCAACACTTCAGTCTTTGTACATCATCTTCATGATTTGCTGAATCTAAATTCCCTGTGAACTTTGACTTAACATTTTTCTACAGAAATTCGTTTTTGAAAGCTATTATATATTTATATTCCACAGTAATGATATTTTGAGGGATTCTTTTTTTAAAAAAGATTTTATTTATTTATTTGAGAGAGAGAGCATGAGTGTATGTAGAGGGGGAGAGGCAGAGGCAGAGGAAGAGGGACAAGCAGACTCCCTGCTAAGTGGGGAGCCAGATACTGGGCTCTATCCCAGGACACTGAGATCATGACCTGAGCTGAAATCAAGAGTCAGTGGCTTAAATGACTGAGCCACCCAGGTGCTCTTGAAGGATTCTTAATGTGTTTGTATCTAGGACACATTAAAATAATATTGGTACTCATAGAAAATGCTTTCTAGGGGTGCCTGGGTGGCTCAGTGGGTTAAAGCCTCTGCCTTTGGCTTAGGTCATGATCTCAGGGTTCTGGGATCGAGCCCTGCATCGGGCTCTCCGCTGAGTGGGGAGCCTGCTTCCCCTCTGCTCTCTCTCTGCCTGCTCTCTGCCTACTTGTGATCTCTGTCTGTCAAATAAATAAATAAAATCTTTAAAAAATGCTTGCTCTTTAGTATGTAGTAATGTTAATTATTTAGCAATATTTTCTCTTTAGAGAAAATGTACTACCATCTACAGTCTCCTTTCACACTTCCTTTAGTTCACTCATCCCTCCATGGGAAACAGAGGATACAAGGATACACAAAAATTTGCTCCATCTGCAAATCTATGAAGCAAACAATAGTTTGGGAGCAGGTAAATAAACCATGTGGGCTCCTAATAGCTTCCATCCAACTGTCCTTCAAGGAGTTCATATTTCTTTGAGGGAAGCAAGCTATATGACACAGGGAATGGTCCAGATAGCAAGGAAGGAGCTCACAGGAGGTAGAAGACACGGGCTGAACAGTGGAGTTTCCTGCAGGATGGGCAGGGTTAGGGAGGAGTTGTGAAAGGGTTACTTCCAAGTGCCCATAGGAGCCCAGTTTCCAGCTCAATAGTTCTTTAACTTCTAATTTGCACCCTAACCCTTTAGTGTATGCAGGTCTGATCAAAATCACAAATCAGATTCAGGTCTCAAGGGCAAAAGGGTCGTATTTCAGGTCATCTCACCTTCATATTACACTGAAACTGACCTTTTTCATTTTCTTTTTTTTTACTCTTAAGTTTATAGCATATACCATCTGTTTTCAATTTTGTGAAGAGTAACGAAAAAAAATCTAATCCAGTTTCTCAAAACACTTAATTTTTTAAGAAAAAATAGTCTTTTTTTCATTTTAATACTTTAGTACTTAACAAGTGGTATTTACTTACCAACATAATCTATGCAATTTTTCACCAAGATAATGCATCTGTTTTTCTCTCGTCCATTCTAACACTTACCGTCTTCTAGTGCTTGCTATTAAAGATTGAGAGGAGTTAAAGATGTAAGCCAAAGCAGGTAATTTCCTGAAGAGAAGAAATGTACCTTAAATGATTTCTCTTTGTTAGATCTTTTTATTCTCCTTTCATTTGGCTCTTTATGAAAAACAAAAAAGGGAAAAATGGGTGACAAATGTGTTTTGGATCCAGAGAGGTGACAGGAAACCTCTGAAAGCAGAATTAAAAAAAAAAAATTAATTTCCTTGAACCAGCGTTGGAGTTGGCCTTTTAACACTGTTGCACATTAATGCTGCTTCCCCTCCCACTGGGAAGCGAAGGCCCGAGTGGCAGTCATTACTGCCAATAGCACAGTTACCCAATGGATTCCTGGAAGGGCTCACTTAAAAGATTCGGCCAGATCCTCTCCAGGGGCTTCCAGTTCCCATCATCCCAGGAATGAAATATTTAGTATCATCTTTCTGCACCTGAGGCTGCCATGGATTAAATTCTTGCTGCCTCCATTACTGGGGCAGCCAAGAGCTTGGGCTGTAGGGATTGGATGTGAAGTGCTTAATGGCTGCACTTGGCTGAGAAAAGGAGAAGAAAAGAATGGGCCAGAACTACAGTGACTAGTGTTGCTCAGAGGCTGGAGAATAGACCTTCCAGAGATGCTGTGGCTCAAGAAGAAATGTGCCTGGATCCTGCCCCCCTTTATCGGCCCCACCTACCTGCCGCTAAACAGCGTATTTCAAAATCACGTTTCATATATTTGTATAATCACCTATGGTCACCCGTTCAATACAAATAAGCCTGCACAAAGGGTGCTGGGTAATAAGTCTTAATCGGGACACATTCACGTTGGTTTTCCTTCTCTTGTCTGTTCCAGAAATGTGTGAATTTCCCCCCAAATAGTGTCTTCAATTCTCTGTTTTTCACTCTCTACACTCTCTGTGCATAAGCCCCCATCACCTATGAACGATGGGAATGAGTTCCAAATCCACTATTTTGGTGCAATTGTCATGTTAGCACATATTAACTGATTAATGAAAGTTTATTTAATAGTTGAATGGATGAATAAATATCATTTCCCCCAAGTTCTAGACTTACCTTTTTGACTGTGTGTAGAACATCTCTTCCTAAATGTCTGTGATACGCTAAATAATGACTCCCCCAACTATGTCTATGTGCCAGTCCCGGGAACCTCTGACCATTAACTTAGTTGACAAAAAGTTAAGGATTTTGAAATAAGGAAATTATCCAGAATTATCCCAGTGGACCTGTTGTAATTATAAGCCTGGTTACAAAAGGGGTGCAGGAAGACAGAGAAGAAATATGTGATGATGGAAGCAAAAAAATAGAGTGATGTGACAAGGATCTAGGAAATGCTGGCAGCCCCAAGAATCTGGAAGAGGCAAGGAATGGATATTTCCCTGGAGCCTTCAGGAAGAACCAGCTCTGTGAACACCTTGATTTTTACTTCGTAAGACTACTTTGGAGTTCTGATCCCCATAACTGAAAGAAATTAAATGGCATTGTTGAAAGCCACTAGGCTTATGGTAATATGTTATAGCAGTAAGAAGAAACTATTATGATGATTCTAACATAACAATCCCAAAGACAAACTCACCACTTCTCCAAATTCTACCTTTTAACCTTCCCTAATGGCTAGCTCATTCTCAGAATCTCTTGAACAAGGGAAATCTAAGTCTCTTTTGCTTTGCCTTTCAGTCATTCTAGACCTGGAATGTTTCTCAAATCTGTCCCCTTTATTTGTAACTCTGACAATATTCCCAGTAGCCGGAACACACTGCCTGGCATATAGTAACTTCTCATGGAATGTTTGTTAAATGAATGTGAGTTGTGACTCCTCCTTCCTGGTTCCTTTAAAACGTTCTTTCCTTTGTGTAGAATGACCATTGTGAAATCTCTGAGGGTTAGGGCAGTGTCTTTTCCCAACACTCCATACAGTTCTGAAACATATGGTGACCCAAACATGGTGAACCAACAATTAGACTTAGTCATTTTCACTGCTCCGCTATTGAATACTGTTTGTGGGTGGTGAAGAGCACCAGTTCGGGAGTTAGATGCAATTGGAGTTAGATGGTTTCTATCCATGCTCTGTAATTATCTTGTTGTGTAATTCTTTCTGGCAAGACACTAACCTTTTCAAACTGCAGTTTCTTCAACTATAAAATGGGATAAGGATTACACTTACCTTTTGGGTTATTCTAAGGAATGCACTGGGGTTTGCCTCAGGGTAATAAATGGTCAATACATCCGAGTTCCTATCATTATTTCCCTGTAGACAAGGGAGGACCCACATTAAGCCTCTTAGTTAGCCAGTGGCTGAAGTGTGGGTTGTATATTCATGTGTGGGGGTACAACAGCATTAACAGAGAAGGAGGGCAAAGAACGGGGGTGGGGAAGGCAGGGAGGCACGCATTTTGCATTCAGTAATCGAGCACAATTTGGAAACACTTGCCTTGTGTAGCCCTCAGCTGCCTGTGAAATTCATCTGAATCTTGTTCCGTTGGCCTATGGGGTATTTTCAAATACAAATTAGGTTGGCCAGAATTCCTTTTCTGCACCAACTCTCCTGGGTGCAACTTAGAGGTTATTAAGATGCCTAATAAAAGGAGAGAGCACATTTAATAACATTACCATGAGCTCGGCGGAGCTGAGCTATGCGGGCCCACGGTGCCCCAGAGCCTGCAGCCTCCTGCCACCAGTGCACTTGCTTAGAAGAGGCCCTATAATTATCCACATTTAAAAAGCACCATTAAATCCATCGAGGCAGTCATGTCCCATTTGCAGGGCCTTTCTGCCCACATTACCCAGGAGACTCAGGGCCTGGCTTCTTGAGGTGGGAGGAGGAGAGGGAATAGATGAAAGTTCTTGGGCTAACGTGACGGCTGGTTAAATTCACAAAATGGCAGATCTGCTAAGCACCATTATCATCCCTGTAGGAGCGTTTCCTCTCTTTCTGTATTTATTTACCAGACCTTTATTGAGCATTGGCCAAGTTTCAGCACTGTACCACTACTTCTCCGGCAGGATCCCATTTAAGCCTTACAACAACTCATTCGGTAGATCAGTGGTTCTCAACAAGCAGTGATTTCCTCCCGTGGACATTTGGTCACGTCTGGAGACATTTGTGGTTGTCACAGCTGGGGTGAGGGGTGCTGCTGGCAACTAGTGGGCAGAGACCAGGAAAGCTGCTCAACACCCTGCAGTACAGCAAGCAGGTCCCGACAACGGTGGTAGATGCTACACCTTTCCTCATTTACAAATGGGGAAACCGAGGCCCAGAGTGATTATGAGAGTGTCTGATGTCACACAGCTGGTAAGTGACGGAGCTGGCAGAGCCTGAGCGCTTATCACCATGCTAGATGACTTCCTAGTGTCTCCCTCTGCACCTATCCTTTGCTGGTGAGCTTCCTCTTCTCCTTTCCAACAACCAGTTTGGGAATAATATGATGTTTGCTTTGGTGGGACTTATTTCTTATAAAGAAGATTCCTTTGAGCACACTTGAAATCATTGTATAGCTTGAATATATTAGTGACCCCTGCAAGAGTAGAGTCTACACTTAGCTTTAATCTACATGAAATGTGGATATGCTACTCTTTTTCAAGCACCTAGTATCTCTGTGTAGTTTCGGAGATATTCCACTCCAAATAAAGAGCTTCCAGTGGTTTCAGAGGTAGTGATCTGGGGTGGGGGGGCATTTGTTGGCCTGGAGCAAGGAAGGCACAGTGCACTAGAAATGATACTGATCTGAAACCAGGCGCTCTGCTCTGTTTGGTCCCTGGGCCTTTGCACAGCCATTGCCTCTGTTAGAACACTCTTCCTTCTTTTCTGGCTCATTTGTTTTCTTTCTTCAGGTCTCACATCAACAATCGTCGCTTGGGAAGCTTTCCCTAGATCTTGGCTAAGCATCTTCCTGTGTGCTTCCTGAGCTCTAAGTCTTAGATCAACTCTCTCTGTAAGGAATATAATGAACTGCATATGTAGTTTAAGGTTTTCATGGTAGCCACATTAAAAATATTAAACAAGGGACAGATGAAATTAATTTTCATAATCTATTTTATTTAACCCAATATACCTACAACATTAACATTTTAATATGTGATCAATACAAAAGTTATTAATGAGATATTTTACATTTTTCTAACTAAATCTTTGAATTCTGGTATGTATTTTATACTTATAGCTCCTCTCAATTTAGATGCTAAATTTTCAATGGTTAAAGTAAAATATAGTCCTGCCAAAATAACAAAGCTGCATTTAATAGAAAAATATTTCACACTGCTTTAGTTTTCAAATTTAAATTTATTAAAATGAAATTAAATTAAGAAATTCAGTTCCTCGGTTTCAGAAGCCACATTTTAAGTGTTCAATAGCCACATGTTCTAGATTACTGCAAGTTCCAGTTAGCTGAAATTGCCTGTTGATTTTTCTTTTCCTCCCACCAGATCATAACCTTTTTGAGATCAAGGATCAAGTCTTGTTCACTGTATTTGCCAGTACCTGGCACAGATTTTGGTACATAGCAGGCACTCAATAAATACCTGTTAAATGGCTTGAGATAACACATCTAATCATGGTTTTGTCCTTGATTTACTGTGTAATCTTCATAATTCAAGTTCTTCTCTAATAAAATGGGAGTTTGGGAGGCTTTTGAAAGTCTGTTGCACTGGGTGGTAACAAATATCATGGGATCAAAGGGATTTGTGGTCAAACAAGTGTGAAAAACACGGGGTCCAATAAAAGGAGCAGGTTTCTTTACTGAAGGGCTTCTCAAGGCCTTGAAGGTTTCAGAGCACTATGACTTGACAGGATTAAACTTTTAACTTAATTTAATTTTAATAAATCAAAAACTTTAAATTAGAGAGGATGTCCTGGAGTGCCTGGGTGTCCTATTGTCCCAACATGTATGACCGTGGAACTTTTCTTCTCAGAGCATTTGCAGAACTGGCTCTCCCTGGAACATGGTCCAGGAATCCCTGGGTTGACGTAAGTCTCTTCAGCTTTACATTCCTCCTGATTTAGTCTATGTTTAAGGTCATGGTCTCAAGAGCTTGTGACAATGTGCACTGATTTCTTTTCCGTTTTATTAAATCTATCTTTCACTTGACAAGAAAAAGGTGGGGGTGTAGAGTAACAACTCACTCTTTGCCATCAAGTAACGCAGAATCAGTGCCTTACCTTACTCGAGATGGTTTCCAGATTAGAAAGTAGGAGTTCTTAAAATATTGCTCATTGTCAGACGGGCAGTGAAAACAATCTTCATTAACTTATTTCCTCCTCCCCTCCCACATGAAAAGGTACACAATGGACATATGTTACTTGCCCCTTTCTTAATGGCTGACATAGTGTTTTCAGTGAAAAGGCAATGTTTGGTTCCCATGAGGAATGAATTTTAGGAGACCTGGGTAGTTCAGTCGGTTAAGCATTGGCCTTTGGTTCAGGTCATGACCTCAGGGTTCTGGGATCAAGTCCCACGTCGGACTCCCAGCTTGACAGGGAGCCTGCTTTTTCTTACTCCCTCTGTTATCTCCCTGCCCTCCACTTGTGCTCGCTCTCTCTCTCTGTCAAATAATTAAATAAGATCTTTTAAAAAAGGAATGAATTATTAAATGGAACTATATGAATTGACCCATATTCAACCACTTTTGACCTACAAAACAGGACAATTTCTTATGATTCAACATACTAATTATAATAAGTCCCTCTACTCATAACAGTTATTGGAAAGCTAAGGTGGAGCTGTGTTTATGAAAAAATATAGTTTAGAAATACATAGCAAAGTATTTTTTATATGCAAAATCACTATATTTAAGCCTTCTTAAGAGCAAATGTTGAGAATTGTGTGTAAACTAACAGATCAAGCCACGTACACATGATGGATTCAGACTGTAGTTCCACAGAATAAACCTTTATATATTGTAGAGTCATTATCGAATTACCACCCAGTCCTGTTATGCTAAGAAAGCCTAAATTTCTCATCCTTTCTCCACGAGGTCTAATATTTATCTTCTAAGGCTTTGTTGAGTTCCCAGCACCCCCCAGCTATGTTTTCCTATCCAAACCTGTACTTAGTTTTCTTAGGGATTTTTGTTTGGTACATTCAGTCAACTGTCTTCATCACTGTGAACAATGTTGTTCCAATCAGGTCAGTTAATAACCACTCAGAATCTTTAATTTATTCATAGTGGCCAGTCTTCTTATTCTGCAATTTTGTACTCAATGTGCTAACTGCAAGGACCTGACTCTTGGACCAACAAGCCATGAGGAGGCCCAGCCAGAGCAGAGAGGACATTTGCTTTGGTGTCCAGCAAACTTATTTTTAATACTAGCCCTGCACTTGACCAGTTGTAAATTTTATTCTCAGTGTTGAACTTTCTTAACCCCCTGTGTACCAGCTTATTACGAAGGATTTTATAAAGTATGCAGATGAACAGCCCCATAAAGAGGTACATAGGGTGAGGTCTTCAATAGTCCCTAGAGGAGATTTTTGTCCCTCTGGAACTGGGATGTACCCCCCTCCTGAAATGTAGATGTGTTCACCAACCTGGAAGCTCTCACAGCAAAGTTTTAAATGTGTGTATATGTGACACTGCAGTTCTTTTCTTTTCTTTTTAAAATTTATTTATTTTTGTGGTGGAGAGAGAAAAAAGAGAGTGAGTGAGCACACAAGCTGGGGGTAGGGAGTGGGATAGAAGGGTAGAGGGAGAAGAAGACTCCCTGCCAAGCCGAGGATGCAGGACTTGATCCCAGGACCCCAGAATTATGACCTGAGACAAAGGTAGGTGCTTAACAGGCTGAGCCACCTGGGGCACCCATTACACTGTAATCTATATCCAGGAATTTATCCTAAGACCTTAAAGGATAAAAACACAAAGATGTACATATATACAGGGATGTTTGTTGCAGTGATATTTATTTTTTTTCCATTTTATTTTATTTTATTTTTTTTAGTGTTCCAGCATTCATTGTTTATGCACCACACCCAGTGCTCCATGCAATATGTGCCCTCCGTAATACCCACTACCTGGCTCCCTCAACCCACCACCCTTCTCCCCTCCAAAAACCTCAGTTTGTTTCTCAGAGTCCACAGTCTCTCAAGGTGTATCTCTCCCTCCAGTGCTATTTGTAATAGCAAAAATTGAAAGCCACCTAAACTTCTAATTGGTTAATCATCATAAATCTACACAGTAGAGGGGCACCTGGGTGGCTCAGTGGGTTAAAGCCTCTGCCTTCGACTCAGGTCATGATCCCAGGGTTCTGGGATCGATCCCCACATCGGGCTCTCTGCTCCGCAGGGAGCCTGCTTCCTCCCTCCTCTCTCTCTCTGCCTGCCTCTCTGCCTACTTGTGATTTCTCTCTCTCTGTCAAATAAATAAAATCTTTAAAAAAAAATCTACACAGTAGAATATAAGGATGGTATTAGAATGATGATATGTATCTGCATTTGTTGGCATAGAATGATGTCTATGGCATATTTTTAAGGTAAAAAGGGTAGATTTCAATTTTAGCATTTGTAGTATGATCTCATTAAAATAAATATTTATTTGTGAGTGTATGTGTATAGGTCCAGAAATATATCTAAAAGGATTTATGTAAATATATTAATAGAAATTCTATCTAAATGCTAAGTGTTAAAGAGATTACTTTCCATATGGGATAATACTTAAATTGCCCTTCATATGTAATGCCCTGACATTCCTATTGTAGGAATTTCAAGGCTCTTGGCCTAGGTAAATAGGGTGGGTGAAAGATGGAGACAAGTTTGTTTGTTTTAACTCTGTGGACTTTTGACTGAATCTCTCTGTGAGTTTAACTTAGGGAAGAAAACTCTAGTTGGCTTCATAATTTTGGAAGGAATTCAATGCTACTCTAATATATATTAATACTTTATATGAATAATGTCTTGCTTTCCACTAGCTTTTTGGAATGCTGGCACACACATTACAGCACTCCAATTTACTAAATCTTGTAGATGGCTGTGCATACATCTCTATTTTTACACTCTCTTTACAAGGTAGGAAAGCTCCCCATATTGCTGATGAGAAGACCAAGCCTCAGGGAGGACAAGTAACACAAGATCCCACCGCTAGTGAGGGCTAGGGTGGTGTTCTTTCCATTGTATCATGCTTCTGTTTTGTCCTATTTTGCTCTAAATCACCCTCCATCTGATTCCTCCAACATACTAAGGGAAACTGACCCTCCTCCAAAGTTTTCAACCAGGTGTGGAGAAGCACCATGAAGATAGTATTGCAATGAGAGACACATCTGTAGTGTCAGAGTTCATGAAACTGAAGCCTCCTCTACCACTTACTGGCTATGTAACCCTGGGAAAATTACTGAACTTTTTCACTCCTTCATTTTTTCTTCTGTAAAATGGGGTAGTGATAGTTATACCTACATTGTAGTCTTGTGAGAGGACCAATGGAAACAATTCAGGTGTTCTAGTTCATAGTGAGTGGTGGTAGAAAAATGTTAGTCACTGTCACTCACCTCCTTCTTTCTTTTCTTTTCTTTGTTTTAAAATTGTCATTCTTATAAAAGCCTCACATGGACCAAGAAATGGAGACAGAAGTTCCATGCCTTGTCAAAGGTCATGCATAGTTGATAAAAGATGGAGTAGCTCTTTTTCAGTCTTCCCATTCTGCAGAGGGCACACATGGGTTGTTCTGAATAGAGGGTAGAAGTTGTAATGGGGGCTCAGGGTAGAAGGGTGTTTCTTCTGGTAAGACATGCAGTAGGTGAATGGAATGAAACAGCAACTAATCCAACCCAGCCCCAAACCACAAATGTCAACAGATATTTTATGGCAGAGAAGGTGCCAACGAACATGTCACATGCTCTTTTGAAAATAAATGAAGCCACATAGGGACTCTAAAGTAAAAAATAAGAACTGGGCTGTTTATGGATCTCCTCTGGCTCCGGTTTATGGTGTTTCAAATTCCACAGCAGGAAGAAGCACTGTAGGAGGAGCCCCGCCGTATGATTGAGAGGTCACCCGGCTCTCTGTTATCTAATTGCATCGCACGGGGCAAGTCACTCAGGGCTCCTGCAGCTGCCTCATCACCAGTGGGGTAAATAAACTGTTCGTGGGTTTGTTAGGAAGATAATTCCAGTATTGAGGTTTTGATTTGGTTGCTCTAAACTGAAGTTCAAGTCAAATACAGTGGTCTGTTCCCCAGAGAGTTTGACATCTGCTTCCCTTGGAAGCCATTTCGAAGGTGCTTCATGGAATCAGACAGTAAAGTATCTCAGAAATTATCCTGTGATTGTATTTCATGGATTTAAAATTTTTTTTGTCAGTGGTAGATTCTTTTTTACAGGGGAAATTTAATGTAGAACCTCAACATATAAAACACGAAAGGAGAGTTGCCCTAGTTGAAGCAAAAGGGCCAACCTTGTCCACTTTTCTTGCACCAGAGCCCATCTCTATGGGTCGTCTCCAGAACCAGGGATCCTGGAGAGCATAATTTGAAAATGTGCTCATAAACCTTGATAGGTGCAAAATCACTGCTGGTTATAAAGCAGATACCCGGGTCCCATTCTGAAAAAATCAGAATCTAAATTTTCAACAAGGTACTCACATTCTCTAAAGTTCAAGAATCATTGTGCTTTCATGTTGCGGGCGTGGAAACTGATATCCAGAGCAGGGAGATCATTTGTTTGTAGTCACACAACTAGTGATGGGTCCACGCCTAACAGCCAGGGCTCCTGGCAGCTCACGTAGATTCCTTAGTTGTAAGCAATAGGAACTCTGGCGAGCATAAGCAGAAGAACTCATTGGAAAGCTATTTTATGCTTCAGAAAGTGGAAGAGAAAGCACAAGACCCAGGACTCAGTAATGCTCCACCGAAGCAGGAATTAACACAGTCCCTTCAGGACACCACTGCCCAAAACAGTCAGTTAGCACCAGTGCTGGTCCTTGGGGTACTTTATCAGTAGTCAGAATCTTGGGAAAGAAGGTCTGATTGGTACAGCTTTGATAAGGAGGTCCCCTTGGTTGATCACAGTGAAACTTGACTGACAGTTCCAGGAAAACCTTATTCCCTTATTCGCTGGGTGTGATAGATCTCAGTGAGGTGATGCTACCATAGAAAGTGAAATGCAGGTTAGGAGGCAAAAAACATCATGCCCATACCCTCAGCCACCTTTCCCACCACGCTGTGCTGTCTCCATTGTTGGTGGCTGGAGGAGGGCAATGCTTTATACACACACACACACACACACACACACACACACACACACACAATCCAGTTGAAATGAAGGAGTTAAGGTAAATTCTGTGGCTTAACTATCAGCCAAATGACATTTTAACAGCTTTTTTAGCATAGCCTGACTGGACTGAGACCTTCCCTGCAAAATGCCTTAATCCCTGGCCTCTAAATAGAGAGTTATTTTCAATTTCTTCAGTTCCTAATGTTTTAAATGGAACTACTGTTCCCCTTAGAGCACCCAGTGGCTGGCTGGAGACCTTTATTGATATATATATAAATTACCCCAATCCCCTCTGCTGCCTACAGATCCAATCATATTGAACTAATGCGCATATAAATAAAAACCTGGAAGTGTGGTTTATGGCAATAAGTAGTGCAGCCGAAGTTTATACCATTCTGCAAAGACACCTTGATACATTGCTGATAATCTTCATAATGTGTTTAAAGAGGCAGTGTGTCCGCTCAAGCTGGAGCACCCTGGGAACTGAACGGGAAATCTGATTCCCGAGCTTCTGATTGACCAAGAGAAGAATCTGTCCTGCCAGGAGGAGGCTTACCCCAGGCAATAAGCGGACCAGAGGCAGGAAATCCTTTCCAAAAGTCTCCATAAAGAGAGGGGCTGGCCTACAAAATGTACAGGGGTTGGACCATGAGTTCCCCTGCCATCTTTTTGGGCCTGTGTTCTGTGATTAATCCTGATAGCCTGGCTCCAGGGAAGATGCGTCTAGGCTGGGAGTGTTTTGCAGAGCAGAAGTCTTTTACCCCCTGGAGTGATGTGTTCATTCCTGGAGGGCTGTGTACTGTACCTCCCTTAGTGATGCGTCCTCCCTTACCTGTCTTCAGTCTACTCTGTGCGCTGTAGCCAGAGCTATCTTTCTTGAAGGCACATCTGATTTTGGCTGCTCTGCACACTTTGAATGACTTAACTAGCCTTGTGAGCCTTTCAGGCTTTGAGCCATGCCCACCCCTCAGCCTTATCAAGTTCTGTACTCCCTAGCCTGTCGACTCCAGCCACTGTGCTCTTTTCCTCTTTTACTTTGTTGTGAATGCTCTTGTCTCTGCCTGGACTGCACAGTTCACATAACATAGGACCAGGTCCCCACCTGTTGTGCACATCTTCTATTCCACTGAGCAAGTTCCCCGACCTCTTGGCCTTTCCTCCCCATTATCCCATGAGTCCCAAGTGCACTTCCTGGCTGTTCTGAGACCCATCTGCCCGTGCTCGTATCTTCTTATTCGTGCACATTTCCTTTACCCTTGCACCTGGAAAGAATCTCTGTCCTGTGTCTCATCATGAACTTATTACTTTTAACTTAATATCATATTGATTTATGTGTGTGCATTAATTTCCCTTCTTGTCTGGATATGCCTGGGACTGGTTCATCTTCGAATTCTCTTGAGCTCCTACAGTACCTTCCTGTAATAGGGGCTCAGTAAGTGTTTGTTGGTTGTAAGAAGGAATGAATGTATAAATGCATGGCTCTTGGCCATAGTGGGAGGTGCCAGCCCTGGACAAGAACTCAAAGTGGGAACTTTGGGCAGTGGGTATGAAAAACATGAAGCTGCCTGTGTACCTGGGAGCCTGGGAAAAGGGGGCATGTAGCATGGAGGTGTAGGGAGGGGAGGTTGGGAAGAGGGATTGGTTCTGTTTTTGAGCATTTTGCTTGGGACAAGCCTTAAAGCTAAGCCCAAAGGGGAAACAGAGGCAAAATAAGGAAAACACATTATTCTTGCTCTGTGTTGTAAGAAATGGCTGTGTGTGCCCCAAGGATTGGGCCCAATAATCCTTTTGGGGTTTGGGTAGAAAATATTAGAATTTGTATTTATATGGATTTCTCATCTGAGAATTTCCTATTTCTCATATGTTTTAATATGTCTCTATTGCATTAGTGTTGTGATACATGTATGTGATATGTGATATGAAAATAAATATGTGCATATATAGATATTTATACGTTGGATTGGATGACACCATTTTTTTGTTTTAACTAATGGAGTATGCATTCAAAGTTTACAGACTGCTGGGGGCCCTGAGTGGCTCAGTTGGTTAAGTGTCCAGCTCTAGATCTCAGCTCTGGTCTAGATCTCAGGGTCATGAGTTCAAGCCCCACATTAGCCTCCACACCGAGCTTTGAGCCTACTGACACTGAGTCTACTTAAAACAAAACAAAACACGTTAACACGGTGTTACTTTAGAGATTAAATCCCTGTGCTGAACTAGATGCTGCCAATAACCATCTAACCTTGAACTGATATTAACAGTTTCACCTACTACACAGGAAAATAAAATATAAGGAAGTTCCTTTAGTTTACCTATCTGTATGCTCTTTTGAGATCTCTTTCCAAGTTCAGTGTAATGTAATAAAGTACACTGGCCTTGGGATCGTTCAGCCTTTGTCTCTACTCTGGCTCTGGCACATACTAGCAGTGTAAACTTGGGTGAGTCAGCCGTTCTGGGTCTCAGTTTCCTCATTTGTAAAATGGGATTGATATCAGTCCTTATTTCAAAAATGAGATAATTCTTGTGAAACATTTAGTAAAATGCAGGGCACATACATCATAGCTGCAGAAGGACCTGGTCCAGGCATGTCGATCAGCTGGTGACCACTTCTTCCTGTGCCCATAGCAGACATCACTAATTGATCTCAGCCTTTTTCCTTCTGGACTTTAGACTAGACCTACAGGATTAGGTCACATAATGATTTTCTTTCCCCTGGGGGTAGCTGCAATCTCTGAAAAGCATTCGCTATGAGAAGCTGCTAATGTACAGAAACAACTTTGTGGACTTTCTAGCAGCAGGAGAGATCCCAGTGAGACTTGAGGAAGAGCTTTTCCTATTTAAGATCCCAGTGGGATGTTATCAAGCAGGTCTTTGAAAACGTTCCTCTAGGGATTTTTGGGGCTATGGCAACAACAATGAGGATAATGCCTCACATTTTGAGCAGTGCTTTATAGTTTTCAAAGCACTTTCATGCACATTTTCTAACTTCATCTTCATAGCAACCCTGCCTGGCATAGCAGAGCCAGCATTAGAATCAGAAAAATAGCAATTTTTTTTTTTTTTAAGTGAAAAGAACCCTAGAGACTTTGTCCAACCTCCTCATTTTATAGACAAAGAAATTGATGCCAGAGAGGGTGACTTGTTCCAGGTAAGTTACCTGAAGCCCAGGCACTTGCATTCTACTTCTTGGTATCATAGACTATTCCCAGTAAATGCTTAAAAAAGATTAGTCGAAAAAGGGATGAATGGAAAAATGACTCTAAAATGAAGGTAGTCTCTTGGTAGCTAAATCAGGACCACAGAACCTCCTGTCTGTGATGCGGGTGGCAAGGAACATTTTCTCCCAACCCCCTACACCTATTAATTGCCATTGCCTGTATGTTCACCTGGCAGTACCAGCAGGTTCCAAATATGTTTGTGTTAGGGCTGGAGAAGGCCTTTTATTGGTGATGATTTCAAAATATTAGACTCTTGTAGATTTAACAATCTCAGAATGTTGAAGTTTGCTTTACCTGTGGTTATAGTAGTACCTGGGTCTCTTTGCTGATCTCATACCTGTTCTTCCTTCCCTACTTCTAGGACTAAGGGAATCCCACCTCTTCCATATTATGTGTTTTCTTAAGTTTCCCTTAATGAGGAAGGGAGTCCGTAGACGGCCGATCTTATAGGAGATCCTAATTTGGGTTGACTGATATCACAGGGTCACATGGAAATAATGAGAGTGTGGTTTCTTGGTATTTGGGATGACTAGACTAGCAGCAGAAATATTTTCCTAAGCACTAATGTGAATTAATTCCCTCCTCTCTTCCTTTTGAATTGGATACTGACTTTCCTAAGCACTCTAAGGAGGTACAGAATTTAAAGACCATCAGGAAACAGCAATTGGGAGATGAGGCAAAACATCTACAAGTGAGGTAATTAACTGATAATTTGTAGATCTGACCAAGATTAAGAAGGGGCACAATTATAGTATTAGGACTTCACTGAAGAAGTTCACTATGGGCTATAGCCTTGAACTTGAACTGGATGTAGAAGAACAATATCTATATTATTTACCTAAGAAAGAATTTATTACATGCCAGGCACTATTGTTAGTAATTTATAAGTACTGGTTCACTTAATCCTCCTAACAAATTTTTTAAATAGATACTCTTTTAAAAAAACAACAACATTTTATTTATTTATTTGACAGATCAAGATCACAAGTAGGCAGAGAGGCAGGCAGAGAGAGAGGGAGAAGCACGCTTCCTGCCCAGCAGAGAGCCCTATGTGGGGCATGATCCCAGGACCCCGAGATCAGACCCGAGCCAAAGGCAGAGGCTTAACCATCTGAGCCACCCAGGCACCCTCAAAAATATGCTCTTATCACCATTTTATAGATGAGGAAATTCAAGTGGATGGAGCTTAAGCAACTCACCAGAAGTCGGGTAGGATTTGAACCCAAGGCAGCCCAGTGTCCAATGTCTTAGCTACTACTTACTCTTGGAGTAAATAATTGGAAGGGCAGAGAACAGGAAAGAGGTGTGGGCAACAAATGAGGAAAGAGTATTTACAATGGGTACAGTGTATTCAGGACAACCAGCAGGACTGGAGTTTGGAGGTTAATACTGGGAATACCAGCAGAGAATTATGAAAATATGTAAATAGGTTTGGGTGTGATTATAGTTGGTGGTGATTAGAATAGAATGGAATAGAATAGAAAAGAATAGAGCCTGATAATACATCTGTGGTGGTTTTAAGTTTTAGAATCCATGGATTCTTCTATATTCCTCCCAGAGGTGGAACTGGACTGCCCTCCTCTTAAGTATAGAGTGACTCACTTCTAATAGAATACAGTGAAAATGAAGGTGTGTGACTTTTAAGATGAGGTCATCAAGGCATTGTGGCTTCCTCCTCTTTGTCTCTTTTGGGTCTCACTTTGGGGGAAGCCAGCTGCCAGGTTGTGAGGTCACTCCAGAAGCTCATGGAGAAACCCACCTGGCAAGAAGCGGAGGCACTTGCCAACAGCCATGTGAGCAACCCTTCTTGCAAGTGATTCTTGTAGCCTTGATCAGATCTTCAGATTACAGTAGCTCTGGCCAGCAACTTGACTGCAATCTCATTTTGACAGCTAAGCCTTTTCTGGATTCCTGAGCACAGAAACTGGAAGATAATGCTTGTTTATTGTTGTAAGCTGACAACTTTGGGAATAACTTGCTATATAGCAATAAATAATCAGTGCAGCCCTTGGTGCTATGTTGAGTTTAGACTTTATCTTATAATCCTAGCCCCATGCTTTGTATTGAGTGCGTGGTTGATGAATGGGTCCCAGAATGAATTAAAGATGATAGGGAGTCACTGGACGTTTTTGAGCAGGTGAACAACATGATGACAGTTCATTTCTAGAAAAATTAATGCAGAGTGAGTGGGCAGTGAATTAGAGGTGGAGGACATTTGTGGGAGGGAGGCACTTTAGTTGGCTGAAATGTCTTCAGCATGTAAGGCTTAGGTTTAGGGTGAAGGGAAGGAACAAAACAAATACAATTTCGATGAGAATCTGGCCTTTGCTTGTCTTTCTTTACACAAGAGCCCCAGAGCCTTGCATAGCACTTGGCAAATCGTAGGCATTCAATAACGTTTACTGAATGAATGAATGATTGATTGAATGAGTGAGTGAGTAAGTGGGTGAGTGAATTAAAAAAAAAAAAATAGAAATATGGTGCTCCAGAAAACTGGGTTCCTACTTTTCTTTAGAAATGAAAACTCTCCAAAGATTCTATAGGTAATATCTGGAGTAGCTCTCAGTGACCTCAAACTCTATTTTCTATTTCTGTGATCCTGATTGGGGCCAGCTTGTTTTCAAAGCCCATTCCCATTCTGAAGTTGATTTTAAAATATTCCTTTTCTTTTCACATCATTCATGCCACAAACATTTACTGGGCATCTATAATATACTTGGCATTGTGATGGGCCCCAGGGGGAGAAGATGAGTGAAGGATGGTCCTGTGGTGCTTCAGTATTTCTTTCTCTGCTTTCATCTCTAGTCATCTCAGAAGTTTATTTTTGAAATAAAGATTCATTTTCTTAGTGGAATTCTTAAGTGGGGAGCGATGAGATGAATTCGGGCTTTTAGGAACTGCTTTTAGAACTTGTGGATGACTTCCACTGTTTGCTGCTCACCCTTGCTGATATGCCCTATTAATATTCAAAAGCTGTCACTTTATTTTATCTTTGTTCTTTAGTAGACTAGACTGCTGGCTGGGAGAACCTGGTTTGTCTGGGTTAGTCTTGTCACACTGTGGGGTAGGACAAAAAGAGACATGGCTCAAGGTTGTTAGTGTTTTAAAAATGGGGGGGGGGAGTTTCTGCATATTTCTCATGGTATCACACTCTATGTCATTGACTTCTGTCCCCTTTTCTTGTAAATAAGATTCAACATTGTTAGGAGCAATCCCAGGCGTGGACTGCTGTTGAGTGGACAGTTGCTAGAGGGCACACAGTCTGGATTTAAGGCTGAAGAAAAGCTCCAGGGATGGCATTTATCTATCAGGGCCATAGTCCTCTTTAATAGCAGCGACTGGAATGTTGTGTTAGAAAGGATTCTAATGTATACTCGAGCATGGTAGGGAAGAGCAGTGTTAGTGACGGCTGCCCAGGGGCAAGGGGATGGGGACCTGCAGCATCGATTTGGAGCAACTATTGAAAGGCTGTAGCCTTAGTTTAGGTGTTCTGGGTAAGGAACCAGATGAATGGAGCCTAAGAAAAGTTTCATTTCCCTTGACTAATCTTTTCTCCATCTCTTTATAATGTTCTCTTTCACTGTTGCCTTTTCTCCCTGCTCCTATTTCCCAGTTCTTTCTTCTCATGCTCCATTGTTTCTCCTTTTCTTCTCTCTCTGCCTCCATATACTTCTCTTTCAGCTGATTTAAAGTGTACCTCCCCACACCCACCCAGCTACACACATCTGATGTAACTATGGCTCTTCTGGGTTAGTCTAAATATGTTCAGAACTATGTAGTGGTTAGGGTGATGGAGGTCAATGGCTTTACAACACCCCAGGCTCTGTTTTGCCTCTAATCCCTCTGGCCTTCTTTGATATGCCGGCAGAGGGACTAAGGAGTCCAGGTCATTGGATCTGCAAGGCCACAGTCAAGTACATGGCCAAGAAGGAGCTCTCAACATGAGGAAGTTATACACATATGTAACCCTCTGCTTCCCCTCTCCACACTATACACAGATGGACAAGTAAATCTCTCCAGAGTCTCTCTTTTCTCTGGTTCTTCTCACCAGAATTAAATTCACTTAACATTTTAAAAGAAAATACATCTGAAAATATTCACACACTGGACTCTAAAGGAGGAACGGTGTTTCATTTACATTTGCTTTCCATTTAAGTCAAGGTGCACACACTCAAAGCTGCTTCCTCTAGCAGATGCAGACTCGAATATTATCATAATGCTTCCTTTTTTTTCCCCTTCTCTCCATTTGATAGCCACATTTTGCACTTAAATATTTCGTTTTCTTTTATTCAGTCTTTTAGGTTACTATATTGGAACAGAAGGGAGCAGGGAGACAGTCTTTTTCTCATCCCAGTTGATATTCATCTGTCTGCCTAAAATTTTTTTTCCTTTTTTTTTTTTTTTTGTCACTTACCACCATTTTGGCTTGTGGATA
Organism: Mustela nigripes; assembly: GCF_022355385.1. Classification (NCBI taxonomy): domain Eukaryota; kingdom Metazoa; phylum Chordata; class Mammalia; order Carnivora; family Mustelidae; genus Mustela; species Mustela nigripes. The sequence goes on from NC_081568.1 coordinate 48,408,979, forward strand.
TAGGTTTTTGTGTGTGTGTGTGTGTGTGTGTGTGTGTGTGTGTGTGTGTTTTTAACCTCTAAGCACGTTGAATGTCTTTAGGCTTGCACATTAGACAGGAGACTGATAGGATAATGATGATGGAATGTTAAATGCTATCTATGTAAATCAGCTCCATCAATGGGTACAAGATTCAGCTACTTTAGGCCTTTTCTTTTGACATACATTTTCATTTTTTTTAAGGAGAATAATATTGGATTGTTATTAACCTACTTTAGAAGGATCTTTGTATTACCAGACACATTACTATTTTGCATAAAGTCATATTAAATTTTGGTACGATGTACAACATGGTTTTCCCCCTAAATGTTGCTTTTAACCTCCAAGTAGTTTCTTTTGTATTTTTGATGGAAGGTTGGTTTCTGATAGCCAGATTCCAATTGGGAAGTAGAAAGGAAAAAACGAAGATCTTTACATGCTCTCTGAAGGCAGGGAAAAGCAACTTATATTTCCTCCACTTATTCGAAGTATGAAAATCAGCTAGGTAGATTCTAAGAGTGATTATGTTTTGAGGTGATCCATGAAACCTCTGCTTCATCTTTGGGTTCTAGAACACAGCCATTAAGAGCTAAGTTTGAAACAGGATTGGATTTGGTTAAGGGCAGGAGAATGGTTATCACTCTCGGTGGCAACTAAGACAGGCTTTAACTCAAACCTGGTTGTACATGAGAATACACGAGGATGCATGTGGCCTCCAGGGTGGCCTGGAAGTAGGACTTCATGAGACGTCATCAGGTTTCTGTCTTTTCTTCTTCCCCCTTTCCCATCTCTCTTTTCCCCACTTCTTCTCCATTTTTTTTTTCTCACTGCCCATTTTTACTTTCCTCTCTGATTTATCTCCCCATCTTTCTCTTTCTCCCTCCATCACTCTCTATTTCACTTCTCTTCTCCATTTCTCTCTCTTCCCACCCTTTCTCCCCTCTTGTGCTCTCTCCATTTTCTCCCTCCCTCTTTCTTTCACCCCATTTCTACCCGTATCTCCATCTCCCATTTTTGTCTCCCCCGCTCCTCCATCTCTCTCCTCTCATTTCGTCTCCCCAACCTCTTTTGCACCTGTCTCTCTCTCATCTCTCCTCCAGCTCATTTTCTCTCCACCCCATCTGACTCTCTCTCCTCCACATCTTTCCCATCTCTCAACCTTTTCATACAGACTATGTAGTTTTTCCTCAACATAGTGGCGGACAGGACACAGGCAGCTCCAGTTTTACAGGTCCCCAGCTTGATGACTCCATAGCAAAAAGAATGCTTCTCCCCTAGACTCCAGTTTTATGTAAATTTCTGAGAAGTTTTTCATTAACCTGGCTTGGGTTACATGCCTACCTCTTGAAATTAATTCACTTACACCAGCAAAATAAGATGTCTCATGTAGGTCAAATGCCTATCTGTGTGGCCAGTGGGGATGAGGGTAGGGGCAAGGTGTTTAGATTGGCAGCCCCATAATAATCACTTAGAGCAGGAAAGGAGCCTTCCATTGAGGAAATGAGAATATTATGAACAGAAGAAATGGGAGACAGATTCTGGGCAGACAAGAATAGCAGATATGTACCACAACCACCAAGACAGGGTTATGGAAAGAAGAGAACACTTTCCCATACCACTATCTTGTTCTGGCCAAAAAATGTATATTGATAAGCAGGTAGGAGAGTTGAATTTCTTGCTAGTGCATGTGGATGATCTTTTCTCTTTGGTCTTAGAGATCCTTCTAGCTTGTAGAAAAGACCCAGTTTTTAATCCCACCAGTGACCTTTCCTCCTTGTCACTTATGTCTTCTAGCTCCCAGTCTGTTGTAAGGGATCACCTCAGGTGAGTCAAAAAAGTCACACATCTGCCACCCTTGGTCTCTTGCCTTAGGCTGCTTCTCATTCTAAGCGTAGCACTCCACCTGGTTCCTTGGGGTTTCTTAATTCCCACAGCAGACATGAGCTAAGCCCTCTTCATCCACAATTCAGCTTGAAACAGTGGGCACACTTCCGAAAAAAGAAGTGAAAAACAGGAGTAAAATAATCACAAGCAGGAAGGAATAATATAATTCAACGTTTTGGTATTGTAACAGCAATTTGGGGGACTGGAGTGTGAAGGAGTATATTCTGTCTCATGATGTATCAGCAATTTGAACTGATTTACAGAGACAGAGATTGAGCCTACAGGAAGATGGGGAGAGAACAGAAAAGTGAAGCCAGGAAGCCACTGACACTCCCTTTGCTTTCTCTGCACTAGGCTAGGGGTGAATGTCCTTCACTCAGTATAAACAAGCCAGGAGTTAGGAACTTGGGTGGGGAGAATGACAAGCATACCTTTAATTGGTATGGAAAGCATTTCGTTGGATCTACTTGCTTAAAAATGCCTTAACTGAAGAGAGCCAACCCCCAAAATGAGTTGAGGCCAATTCAATTTCTCCCTGATAAATGGAGCCAGGAGTGTTGACGATGTACGTCAACGGAGAAACCAACCTCATGGATCCTGCTCAAGATGTTTATGGAAAGAGGTCGTGGGGCAAGAGGGGAAACTGGGCTCAGAGGATGGTGCTGAGAGCTCTGTTTCCTCCACCAGGATGTTAATAGCAGTTTCTGGCTGAGCTTGTGGCTTGAGCTGCCCATTTTGGATTTGGCTGGCGACTCTTCTGGGCAGGCTTTGTGCCTCTGCCTGTTTGTGTTAGAATGCGACACATGGACCCAGCAGTCAGCCAGGTGCCAACCATGTAATATGACACCATATGTTCCCAAGTCAGCAGAGAATAGAGCAGATTTTTTTTTTACCCCAATTTTGGAAGTAGGTTAATTACATTCATCTATATTTTCGGCTCTGAGGGTCAGAGATGCGAAACGATTCCTGACATATTTAGGTGGTCATTCATGACCAAAATTATTAAGTATGAACCTTACCATTTACAAGGTGGGACAAAGAGAATATTCTTAGAGTGAGCCACAGCTCAAAAAGATATTCCCATAGTAAGAATGTTCCTCATTGGCACCACTGTTAAAAATGGATTTAAAGTGTTGTTTGGAGGGGAAATCGGTGTTGCTCATTTTATCGGCATTCTCTGCCCAGGTGTTGGTTTGTTTGTGGTATTTAACTGTTTTTTTCACTGGATATTGATGGATGGAGCCAGCTGTGTCATTTCTCTGTGGCTTTTTGTTCTTAAAGTTTAAGTATCAAAGCCAAACTTTTGACCAAATAATGAAGTCTAATTGATTCAGAGCATTTAACCAATGCAAGCTAATGATGGTCTTTCACATGGCTAGCATTTGTTGAGAGTTTGATCAGTGCCAAGAAGGTGCTGAGATGTTTACATGCAATATTCTATCAATCCTTGAAAAACTCCTGTGGCAGGAGCTCTTCATTGTCCTAGTCTTACAGTTAAGAAGTGGGATATGCCTGTTATCCTGCATTAACCCATCTAGGTGTGTACCTCACACTTCTGCACCCTGTTCAGTACCTGGAAGGCTGACAGATAAGGATCCCATCCGCTGCTCCTCTGCCCTCTGGCTTCCTTCTGGATTTGGCAGTAGAGATCCCTGATAACAAAAGCTTCCTAGCTTTTCTTAGAAAGATAGCAGGATACAGGGAGGAGAGTGACCTATAACTAAAGTAGTTTGCCACCCCAGCGTCCCTGTCTATAAACCCAACCTCTTTACTCTGAGTAAACTACTAAGCATCTCTGCCCCTGAGATTTTTATTTCTGAAATAGAGATGAGTCTACCTATCTCTTGGGTGGTGGTGTGGAGGGTTACATTAGATGCTGCATTGGGAATTACCAAGGCAGATTTAGGCAATGTTAAGGTGTGTTTTTCCTTTTCCTTCACATTGTACAAGTAGCCTGTGGGCTCCTTGATATTTTTATTGATATTGATATTTTGAATTAGAGAGTGTTCGCTAATGCATCAGACACCCATATCCTGCCCAGATCCCCTAGCCCCACCTGGGACATCACCTGCTTACAATGTATTCTGCCATAGCTACTTTTGTCCTCTTTGCCAGAGGGAGTGTGCTTTTATTTTTTATTTTATTTAATTTTATTCATTTTATTTTTTATTTTATTTTTATATTATGTTTTATTTGAAGGTCCAGTTTCTGTATGAAATTATTTAGGCCAGTTGCTTTGTTTGCTGCTTTATTTTCTTGTTTTGTTTTGTGGTAGGTCTTTGATAATTTCTTGTTTTCTTCTAGGAAATGCTCAGCTTTTGTCTACTGGGATCACCTTGGTGAGTTGTATTTTCTTAAATTTATATATTTATTTAGGTTTTCAAGTTTATTGCACAGAATTCAAAGTATTTTCTAATGATGTTTTTAGTTTTGTTTGCTTTTTGCTGTTTCTTACTTTGTATACTTGCACTTTCTCCCATTTCTTCTTCTCGACTAACTGAGCTAGTGGTTTGTTTATTGATTTCTTGAAACACCAGCTTTTTAATTTGTTTATTAGTTTTACCTTTTTCTCTTTTCTAAACATTAGGTTTTTCTATTTGTTTTCTACCTTCTGCTTTGATTTGGTGTATTTTGTTCTTTTTCAAACTTTTGATTTGGTTGTTTAATGTATTTTTATTCTTTCATCTTCACTACAGATGATTTAGCTGTGGTTTATAGATTTTTTTTTTTTTATAATCTAATAATGTCTAATTTTATTTTTTATTTTTTTATAAACATATATTTTTATCCCCAAGGGTACAGGTCTGTGAATCACCAGGTTTACACACTTCACAGCACTCACCAAATCACATACCCTCCCCAATGTCCATAATCCCACCCCCTTCTCCCAAACCCCCTCCTGCCCTGTGGTTTATAGATTTTTAAAAAATATTTTATTTATTTATTTGACAGAGATCACAAGTAGGCAGAGAGGCAGGCTGGGGATGGGGGGCAGCAGGCTCCCTGCTGAGCAGAGAGCCCCATGCTGGGCTCGATCCGAGGACCGAGGACCCTGAGTCCATGTCCTGAGCTGAAGTCAGAGGCTTAGCCCACTGAACCACCCAGGTGCCCATGTTTTATAGATTCTAACATATGTAATTCTTAAAAATGACCACTATAATGTTTTCTTTATCACATATTAAATTTTCATGCATATTCGAGCCTCTGTCTGTTCTGTTCTATCTGTATTATTTGTCCATCTTTTATTTTTTTCGGATCAAAAATTTTAAGTTACTGTAGGTTTTAGTTTGTTTGTGAGAACGGAGTTGATTTTTGTGTATTTCTTTTATAAATGACCACTTTATTAATGTTTTTCTTGTTCTGCTTTTTTGTTTATTCTTTTGTGTTTTCTAAGTGTGATATCACCTATGCACATAATGACAAATTGTACATTCATTGTTCCAATAATTGTATCTCTTATTTTGTTGATTTTAAATGTATTGGCTGGCACTTTTAGAACAATATTAAATAACAAATATAAAAGAATGTCTCCATGAGTGGGGGATGGGCCAAATGGGTGAAGTGGAGTGGGAGATACAGCTGTCATTATGCAATGAATAGGTCACAGGGAAAAAAGGTATCACATAGGGAGTATGGGAATGGTATTATAATACCGTTGTGCAGAGGCAGATGGTAGCTACACTTGTGGTAAGCATAAGCATAACATATAGACTTGTCAAATCACCATGTTGCACACCTGAAACTAATATAAAATTGTGTGTTAACTATACTTAAAAAGAAAGAAAGAAAGAAAGAAAGAAAGAAAGAAAGAAAGAAAGAAAGAAAAGAATGCCCCTCCCACCTCTCTGTCATATTGCTGGCTTTAATGGGGATCCTTCTAGTGTTTCACTAGTTAGTAGGATTCTTCATGTTTTTTAAAAATATGATACTTAATTTGGGGGGATCTTTATGTTTTTTTTTCAAAAAGTAAGGTTTTTTTTTCTTTTTAACTTGGAGATGGATTTAAATTTTAACAAATGCTTTTGGCAGTTTTCTTGGTAATTGTAGTTTTCTCCTTTGACCTATTTATATGATTAATTTCATTAATGGATTTTCTGAGATTAAAAAATACTCTTGAATTCCTGGAGTGAATCAATATGCCTAATGTACTGCCATTACTCTCATTGTTAACATTTTATTTAGGACTTTACATTAATATTTTTAAAGTTAGGTTGGTTTGCATATTTTCCATTTGTGATATTTTACTTGTCAAAATTTAATTCTTAATGGCTTTCTAATAGTCTACCACATGGATATGGCACAAATTAATATGACTATGGTTCCTTTATATAGACACTTATGTTGCTTCTAGTTTTCAGCATTGTAAATAAGTGACAATGAAGAGTCTTATTAATCCCTCTCCTTAGTATCAACTCATTCACCACTTCGTAAAAGAATCCCTTCCTGACCCTCTGACTATATCAAATCCTTCAGTTATCTGGAGTTATCTTTTCTTCACAGAGCTTGTTATGCCTATAATTTACATGGACTCTATATTTAGCTGATTATTATCTATCTTCTCCGGTTAGGTGGTAAATGCCATGAAGTCCAGGATTATGACTGATATTGCATCTTTCAAGGAGCTTGGTGCCTAGCCCATAGTATGTGCTCAATAAACATTTTCTGAATACTGATTACCATCTATCTCCATACATTTACTTCTAAGGAGAGTAGGCCTATTACAGAAAGGGAAACTTTAACTTTATTTTGGGTGTATGTTGAGATAATATTTTGGTTGGAGCTTGGGATGAACTGGATTGTTTTCATAATAGATGAGAGAGGAATTGATTAGAGTTGGGATGATGGAGAAGGGGCAGGTGGACAGTAGTTAGAAAGGCTGTGATCTGTGAGAGGGAAGCTGAAACGTAGGCCCTAGAGCTGATGGTGAGGACAGTAAAAAGTTTTAGAGAAAAGATTTTTCATATGAAATACCATACAATGGGATCTTTCTCCACAACTCTGAAGTCTTCAGAAAAGACTATTCAGCTTATCAAGTGCTTAGTCTGAATAGATTTTTTTTTTTTTAAAGATTTTATTTATTTATTTGACAGAGAGCACAAACGGGGGAGGAGCTGAGGGAGAGAGACAAGCAGACTCCCCACTAAGCAGGGAGACCAATGCAGGGCTTGATCCTACTAAGAAAAATATAAAGCCAGGGCGCCTGGGTGGCTCATTCGATTAAGTGTCTGCCTTCAGCTCCGGTCATGATCCGAGGGTCCTGAAATTGGGTCCCGCATCAGGTTCCCTGCTCAGTGGGCAGCCTGCTTCTCCCTCTCCCTCTGCCTCTCTCCCTGCTCATTCTCTCTCTCTCTCTCAAATAAATAAATAAAATCTGAAAAAAGAAAACTATAAAGCCGCCCGAGTTGCAGGTTGACATCTGATCATTAATGGTCCATTAATGAAGATATTGATCCATGGACAGGATCATGACCTGAGCCAAAGGCAAAGGCTTAACAGACTGAGCCACCCAGGCAACCCCTGAATAGATTTCTTATGGAAAATCGTTTTTGTGAAGCTAAGACAGAGTTGGTTATTCATTAAGTACAAAGGTGACACTGTCATCTAAGTTTCGCCTGATTAAGTTTAACAGAAGGGAATGTAAAGCCCTGCATATACATTAAAAAAAAAAATCAGTTGTCCGAATCAAGCTTTAAGGAACACCCATTTTGATACTTTTCTCTTTGAAAACATGAACGATTATCTGAGTGCAACATGAGCCAATTCTTTGTGGTCGGTATTAAAACTAAAACTATAAATGCGGTAATTAATTGGAGGACAGAATCCTAGACAAAGTACGTTATAGTTCTACTTTAGCCTATTGGTCAGACTACATTTAAAGTATTTTTTATAGGCTTTTACTTTAGTTTTTGGCAGACTTGATAGAACCCAGAATGCTACCTTGTAGAGAAGAGTTTGGGAAGCCATGGCCTAAACGTAACATTTGAGGGGAGTTTAGTCTTAAAAAGGAAGAAGCTTGAGGGCCACTTGTTGGCTGTCCTCAAACATGTTGAAGGACCGCCATAATGAAGAGGGATAGATACTGTTCTGTGAGATGCAGAAGACATATTTGAAACAATGGGAGATATTACAAGGCAGAAGATGTAGACTTAATATTTGGAACAGCTTTGTAGATTAAGTTGAACTACACTGCTTTGTAGATTAAATTGAACTACACTGCTGTTAGAAGAGGGAGCTTTCTGGATTTGAGGATTCTAGCTGAAGCTGCATGGCCATCTGTAGGAGACATTCATAGAGGAGATTTCTGCATTGATTGGGCCAGGTACATGGCTTCTTCATTCTTTTTCAGTGGAGAGGCTATAACAAGGCTAGCTGCCTCACTGGTTTCCTTCTTGTTACTAGCTTATTATCTCCTTTACCCTGTAGGCTGTAAGCTCTGTGAGGATGAGGGCTATCTATGTCTTTTTTGTTCACACTGAATTACCACAGCCTGGCATAGAGCTTTGTTTTCAATAGTTATCTGGTGAGGTAAAATGAATGGTTGCCATCCTAGGTAGCCACGGCTAATGGAGCAGCTTAGCTCCAATGGAAGAAAGGAAATTAATCAAAGGGACTGGGTCAGTTGATTTTTGTCTTTCCCTGGGCCCTGTCTTTTATGTACCAGGTATTGAGCCAATAGGAGACCTTTTAGGTGTCGCCTTCCTTTCTCCATTCATGATCTAGCAGAATGGTTAAGAGCACAGTTCCCAGAGTCAATTCCTTTGTATGACTTTCATAGAGTTGTTATGAGGATTGAATGTGTGTGTGTGTGTGTGTGTGTGTGCAAGCTGTTATAAATTGGTATAAATTCCTAAAATTAAGCTGTTGGAAAATATAGGACACACAGTAGGGCTTTGAGTAGTACAAGGATGGTGAATTATTTTCCTATATATATATATAGGAGCTTATGAAGAAGCCCTCTAAAAAAAAAAATTTTTTTTTTTTTCTTCTTCACATTAGGAAGGTGGAAGGCTGGATCTGAGATCCAGCTTTGCCATAAGCTATGATCTTAGGCAGGTCATTCCCCTCCCTGAAACACCAGTAATATGACTCTGAAAATAGCAGTCTTGACTACCTTGAGAGTAAAATGAGCTAAAATACGTAGTGGGGGCTTGATAACTCTATAGAATAAAATGCATACCTTTAGTATTATTATGCTTGTATCTTTATACCTTGCCCCCAGTACACACCCTTTGTAGTGGAGACCTGGCTCAGCTGCTGGATTACAGGAAAAGGATTTTTCCATTCTTCCAGGTTTAGCTTTTTCTCATAATCTCTTCCTGAGAAGGGGGGTGGGGTGGGGGGAATACATCCTTTTTGCTTTAAAGCTGATCAGGATGCTCAGTTGTAAGGTCCTAGATCAGAAAGAAAAATTGCTATTTTGATTTCCACACTGTTCTTCCATGCCGTTTCTTTCTCAGCCCCTCTTGAAATTTCTCTAGTTCTCCTGTGGCATAAAGTGAGTCAGAATGGCAAATGAAACATGCAGGAGACATAAATTCCAGGCATAAAATATATATCAAATATACATCTATCAATTGGCCTTATGCTATCTGAGCTGCCCCCAGGGTGTCGGTGGATCAGGTGAATGGATTTCTGCCACTGTGGGTAATTCCATAAGGTAATAGGGTGGGCCCTAATGCAGTGGAGAGGCAATATTCTCCCAGTTATATATCATGGTTTAAAAGGGGAATTTGTATATTTTGATTTTGCGAGTCAATGAAGTTGAATCCCCAAGGCACTCTCGGAGCTCAGGTTTTCTGAGGCTGTAGAGATGAACTGGCGGAAAACCAGGAAGGCAGCCTAAAGAGAAGGAAGCCACCTCCACTACAGAGGCCTGGTCCAGAAAGGCTCAGTCCTGAGACCTCCCAGAAAGCTCAGGGTAGAGATAATCACCGTATAAATGCTATATATTTTTCCCAATTTGTTGGCCGAGCTAAGGATAATACCAAAGAGTGAATTTGTTTAACCAAATAGGAAAAAAGAAATTGGAGCTATTTGATTGACTGACAAAACTCAGTCAGAGGTGGTCAGTCAACTAGTTGTGCTGTGAGAACTCAGTGAAAGAGTGAAGAAAGATAGAGATGAAGAGAGAAACACGATGAATAGTTAATACTGATTGAGATAATATCTTGTTTTCCAGGTACTGTGCTTAGCACTTTCCATGCACTAGTTTAATACTTTCTACAACTCTCTGAGGTAAGAACTACGATTATGATTCACATTTTATGGTTGAGGAAGTTAAGGCATGGAGAGGTTAAGCAACTTGCTCAAGGACCACCTAGTCAGTGATAGAGTAGGGATTTGAAACCCCTCTTAACCACTATACCTTACTACCTCCAAAGGAGTAAAGCTCTTTCCAATTTGAGGAATGATTTTCTAGGCTCCAGGAAGTCTGATGATTTAGGGTTAGAAAAGTTTAATCGGAAATGAGAGTATTAGAAATGTGCCTAGAAGCACGTTAGTACTTCTTAATATGCTAATACGCTTAAGAACTGTTTTTGCAGTTCTGCAAAATTGGGGGGCGAGGGGTAGGAAGAAACCTAGTTTGACCTGACTTTAGATAAAAATCTCTGTTAGCAAAATCCACACTTGGACTCAGCCCAAGCAGCCTGGTTAGAGATCTGACTTGCCTTAGATGTAAGACATTTTGAGATTCCAAAAATAGGCTCCTGAAGAAGGATGCAGACTTTGATTTGATTACTGAAGTAGAGCTGTGCTAAACATTTCCTATCATTGATGAGTCCCAAGTCCAGTACACAGCATGTGTACATTAATAAGCAGGATACAACAAATGAGTCCCTAATATCCAATCTCTTCTTGCTAACAGAACTCAGTTTCATTCAGGCAGTCACCACCCGCACCCCCACCCCCTCCCTGCCCCCCTCCCATACAGCCAGTTATCTCAGACACAGCCAATCCCAGTCTCAGATCCCAGGGGTAGATCAGATTGGATTTAGGGTATTCCAATTCCTCTAGCCTGTGATTGGGCATATGACTTGATACTGGCCAGTCAAAATTGAGAGGAAGTGGGCAAGGAGGGAGAGAGGTTGAGGTGTCCGGGTAAATTTTCTTCTATTTTAAGAGAAAAGCTCAGAAAGTTTATCTTTTTCTTTACTCTGGAAGTAGCTGTGCTTGTATAGTGATAACTATATATATCTCACAGAGCTTTATAACTTTCTGGAAGACCCAACTAAAATCAGCTTAAAGAATATAGGTTTATTTTCTAATTTGTCACACAAGAAGTTCAGAGGTAGGACAGTTCCAGTATTGGCTAATAACAGGGGCACAAGTTTCCTTCCATCTTTCTGTAATGTGTGTTGGTAACTTTCTTTGTGGTGACAAGATGGTCATAGCAACTCCAAGAATCATTTCACACAGGAGAGGCAAGAATGTTCAGAGGCAGGAAATGGGGCAAGTTCCTGACTTGTATCCCTTTACACAAGTCTGGAAAACATTAGAAGGGCCAAAGCTGACTTCCCCTTACATTGCCAAGATTTGTTACATGCACATTCTTCAAACAATTGTGGGAAGACAAATGGAATGGCCATAATTGGCTTAGATAATTAACCACCAGATTTAAGAGGAGTTAATGAAGTACACTGATGTCTGATACCCAAACAAAGCGGGGCTTCGTTGGAAAGGAAGAAGTGGGAGTGTGTAACTGTTGGATAGATAATCAATAGGGTCGGCCATAGGCTGCAACAATTGTCACCAGGCTAACAGTATGAATGAAACCAACACAAGGATGACAGGGTAGACAGACCGAAAGAATCCGAGTCCTTGATGACATAATGAGCTGCTGAATCAAACCAAATAAGAAGCCTGCCCAACTACCTGTAAACCTTCCATTATGTGCCATAAATCTGTTCGAGGTTTCTGTAATTTAAAACTGAGATCACTGAACACAGATACAAGGTCCTTAATAAACACTTGGTAATGAACAAATGAATGAATGAACAAGGAAATGCATTTGAAGTTTATGTTCTAAGAATGAAAGTTTTTATTGTATCTGACATTAGGATGGGCAAATTTTTTAAAAGTAAGAATAAGTCAGATTTTGATGTATTGAGAACACACAGTGAATCCTTTTGAAAAGACATTTTTTTTATCTTATGAAATTGTTCTTTTTTTAAAAAAAAATAGGGGATAACTGTGGTTATTATGGTTGAAAGAAAATTTCTTTTTCCTTCGTATCTTTCTCTTTTTTAAAAAAAAGATTATTTATTTATTTGACAGACAGAGATCACAAGTAGGCAGAGAGGCAGGCAAAGAGAGAGGAGGAAGCAGGCTCCCTGCTAAGCAGAGAGCTCGATGTGGGGCTCGATCCCAGGACCCTGGGATCATGACCTGAGCTGAAGACAGAGGCTTTAACTCACTGAGCCACCCAGGAGCTCCTCTTTCTTTGTTTATTAATTTTATTTTATTTCTTCAGCGTTCCAAGATTCATTGTTTATGCACCACGCCCAGTGCTCCATACAATACGTGCCCTCCTCCATACCCACCACCAGGCTCACCCATCCTCTCACTCCCCAAACCCTCAGTTTGTTTCTCAGAGTCCACAGTCTCTCATGGTTTTTCTCCCCCTCTGATTTCCCCCAATTCACTTTTCCTTTCCTTCTCCTCATGTCCTCCATGTTATTCCTTATGCTCCACAAGTGAAACCATGTGATAATTGACTTTCTCTGCTTGACTTATTTCACTCAACATCATCTCTTCCAGTCCCGTCCATGTTGCTACAAAAGTTGGGTATTCATCCTTTCTGATGGAGGCATAATATTCCATTGTATATATGGACCATATCTTCTTTATCCATTCGTCTGTTGAAGGGCATCTCGGCTCCCTCCACAGTTTGGCAATTGTGGCCATTGCTGCTATGAACACTGGGGTACATATGGCCCTTCCTTTCACTACATGTGCATCTTTAGGGTAAATACCCAGTAGTGCAATTGCCAGGCCATAGGGTAGCTCTATTTTTAATTTCTTAAGGATTCTCTGCAGTGTTTTCCAAAGTGGATGCATCAACTCGCATTCCCACCAACAGTGTAAGAGGGTTCCCCTTTCTCCACATCCTCTCCAACACTTGTTTCTTGTCTTGTTGATTTTTGCCATTCTAACCGGTGTAATGTGGTATCTCAATGTGGTTTAGATTTGAATCTCCCTGATGGCTAATGATGATGAACATTTTTTTCATGTGTCTGTTAGCCATTTGTATGTTGAAAGAAAATTTCTATAAATAACCAGGTCTCTCCTCAATAGGTACAAAGTAGGAAGATTAGATAGATATACTGGGAAAGTATTTAATAAAACCTTTATCAAATACTTGTTGAGTGGTTAGTGTGTGTCAGGCACTGTGACTGGCTTCAGGGATATAATAATGTACAAGACGGACATGAGCCTGGCTTTCACAACTTTGGAGCTTGATTTAACAATTATTTCTTCTATGTTTTAGATTCTAATAGATTCTAAACTAGTAAAGAACTATTAGTAGCATTTTTGTTTTACTAAAAATTATACAAATTGAATATGTAATATTTGCTGATTTTATAGCACTTATGAACAGTAGATATATAAAAATTACCATGAAAATCATTAACATTAATAGGTATCTACCATTGATTGAGGACTTCCTATGTGCCATGCACAGTTCTAAATGCCATATATGCATAGTCATGTACTTCTAATAGTAATCCTGTAAGGGGATACTATTAGTAATCCTGTTTTGCAGAAGAGAAACTTGAAGCAGAGAAAGGTTAAATATTTTTCTAAGGGTGCACACCTAGTAAGTTACTTAGCTGGGATTTGAACACTGCTATTTTTGTTCCAGAGCCCATTTTCACAACTATATGAGCATGGCCTTTTATTCCTAGTGGTGCAGGTGTGAATCTGAGCCTCAGACAGTGGACAAGATTCACCCTCTTTACAGTTGAGGGAATTTGTACCTATCTCATAGAATGTTCTAAGTATTAAATTAAATAATATACTGGAAGGATATGTAAAAATAATGTAGTTCCTGGTATAGAAGAGGCCTTAAAAAACAGAAGGCTTTATTATTATTATAAGTCTAGATCTTGGTTTTCTGACCTAATGCTAGGGATTATCAGGAATCTCTGAATTTCTTAAACCCACAATGTTTCTTTACCACACCCATTTTTTTCTAAACCCTCTCAACATATAGCCCCTACTTGTTTTGCAAGTGTTGCTGGTGGACATTATAAAAGGTGATGGAGGTTCATGAATATAAGTTAGAGAGACAGTTGTCAGTCATCTCTAATTACATCATTTCACTTTTTTGAGAGTGGCCAAGATTAGCATAAGAAATCCAGAATGACTGGACAATGAGTTCTATATCAGTTAGCAAAAAAAAAAAAAAAAAAAAAAAAAAATGTTATCACAGAATGGTAGAGTGAAAGGGACTCCAAAGCATATGCAGTCTAACCTCCTTCTTTGGAATCCTCACTAAGGGATACTTTCTGAAATTTGAATTTGGGCCTGGGGTATATATGAAGGTGTTTACCACTTTTCTATCACACAGAGGAAAACGAACCAGGTTAATTCTTTTTTAAAATACATTTTGACTTGAACTACCACATATATACGGAAAAGAGCACTAACCATGTAGCTCTATTTTCACAAAATGAAGCAACAGAAAATAGCTTAATGAATTTTAACAAAGTGAACACACATGTGTAACCAACATCCAGAGAAGAAATAGAACTTTTCCAGCACCCAGAAGCCTTCTTTGTGCCCTCTTCCTGTTACTAACCCTTCAAAGATAATTGTTATTCTGACTTTGATGCCACAAACCAGTTTTCCACATTTCTGAACACAATATAAGTAGATTCACACAGCACACGCTCCTTGTGCCTGGTTTCATTCTGTCGACATAACATTTGTGAGAGTTATCCGTGTTGCATAAGACTATGGTTTCTTCTTACTCATTGCTATGTAGTTTTTTATTGTATGATCATATACAATTTATTTACCCGTTCTTCTGTTGATGAACAATTAGGTTTTTTTTCTAGTTCGATTTATTAATTACAGTGTTTCTGTAAACATTCTTGGACGTGTCTTTTGGTGAACATTTGTTTCCATTTCCATTGGGTATATACCTGGGATTGGAATTACTGTCATGGGAATGCATGTTTTTGGCTTTAGTTGATGCTGGGCAATTTTCCAGGATGGTTTTCCAGTCTAGAAAGATTTAGCTTAACTTTTGAGAGGACAAGACCTAGTGGGAAACATTGGAAGACCCATTGTAAGTGTGCTATATCTGGGCTGAAGCATCAGAAGCATCTGGTGAATAAATTCATTTGTTTGTCATATATTTATTGAGCACCTACTATGTGCTAGGCCCTATGCTAGAGGCTCTAAGGCATTGAAGACCTTATGGTCTAATGGAGAGAGAAAATTCAAACATATAATCTCAACTATATTTACAAACTGTGATAAGTACTATGAAGGAAAAGTACAGGATGCCATAAGCCCAATAGACTAGTGTCCTCCCCCTTTTTTTTCTTCCTAAAGGGAAGGAAAAAAAAAAAAAAGGAAAGAAAGAAAGGCAGCCTACCTCTAACTGTAATAGCCTTAATTGTGAACTAGCTTCTAAGCTGTCAGATTGGAACCTAATTAATCACCAAGGGTGGTATGGAATTGATGAATTGCTTTGGTGCTCTTTTACTAGTATAAATCTTTGATTTAATGATTGCTGCTCTCTGATTCATACCGTACTACCCCAGTGATCAATATACATGATGAATGGCTGATTTTCAAGAACCACCCACTTCCTAATGCTCCTTTACATATACAGTGTATGTATATATGAATTAGTACACAAGACGGATTTCTGACAAAGAGGCGAAGGGTGAGGTAATATTATAGGTTGAAGACGAGGAGGGGCACAGATGGGTGAGATGAATGGAATTTGCTAATAGCAGTTGGAAGGAAATTTTCAGAAAGGGGAAAATAAAGCGCTCAGTGGGAGAATCCTCCATTTACTTTTTACCAGGCTTCTTCAACTAAGTCTTCCAATTCAAGGATTTGTTGTGGCTTTGGAGGAGACTTACTGTCCACAGCTCCTTCAGAGTGAGAAATTCATGGTCGGATAAGAACTACAGATAATTTACCAGCTATGGATTTCTTTGCTTCATTTCAGAGTCTCCATTGCTGAGGGGGGAAGTGCGCAGGCGGCGGGGCGGGGGGGGGGGCGTTGACTGTGGTTGCAGCAGTCCATGAAGACCTGTTTGGTGGTTTGTTCATTCAATCTAGAACTATTTATTGAATACCTGTCATATTCCAAGCCCCAAGCTAGGTACTGGAAATACACTGGTGAGTAAGATTAAACCTCTATCCTCAGGGAACTTTTTATCTAGAAGGATCAGTGAGGCTACTAGAATCTTCTATTGGTCTGGTCGATATGCACATGCTGTACTTCCCCCCAGTGTTTTTGTTTTGAGATACCTGTTTTCTAGTTTCAGAGAATTATCTTGAGGCCTCTCTTACCCTCTCTGTCTCTCATACACACATGTATCTTGTGATTTCCTCATCTGTCAAATCTTTACTCTCTCAAATTTATTAGGGAAAGCTGGATTTAGGCAGTGTAACTGTGAATGAGACCTGTTCTGTTGTGAGTTTTACAGAAACCAATCTTTATTATCATGCTATACATATGACACCAACTGAATAGTGAACTATTACATAAATATAAGGTGTTTTGAATTCCAATTGACTTCTCTGGAGGACATAATCAAAGAAATCTTAAACACTTTCTTGTTGCATGATTGTTTTTGATAGCAAGAAGTTGCAAAACACTTAAAGACCTGTCACTGAAATTTATGGTCAAATGTGATGAAATGATTCAAAATAATTATGTAGTTATAGCGACCTCCGTTGATATGAAAAGAATTTCACATCATATTATTGAATTAAAAAAGGTTGGCACATAATACATATTCAGTAAATATTTGTCAGCAAACTAATCACTGGATTTTTGTAGCTTTCCACTACTTCCCTATAAGCAAAAAAAAAAAAAAAAAAAAAAAAAAAAAGATGAATGGATAATGCTTCCTGTAGTATTAACAATGGTTATCTTGGGGTAATAGAATTTCAAGTGGAAAAAAAAAAAGACATTTTTAAAAATGTGTGTTCTTAATAGGTTGATATTTTTTATAATGAGTGATTTATTTATATACCCAGAAAATATGAACTATTTTAATTTTTTTTTTTAAACAGTCTTTTGAGTAAGAACAGTTTCCATCTGTTCAAAGGGAGGCTCGAAACCTCTCTTCTCTGGGATTTGATCTTCCTCAGTATGGGAGAGAATTAAGAAAATCTACTCCTGGGCAAAGACTAGCGTCTCTTTCACAAGGCCTGAAGGGCTGATTCCATCAAAGCCCCCTTGGAGAAATCGTAGTGATTCTGCATTTTCTCCTCCTGGGAGCTGGTGTGCTCTCCCTCTCCTGAAACTAGGGGATTCTCATGTTTATGACTATTGTGGCTTTTCCTCCCCTCTTACCCACTTCACCCAGGCAGATTTCTTGTTTTATCTGGCACCCAGTAGAGCTCTGCTGAGCTGAGGGCCTGTTCTTTCCCACAAATCCTCATCCAATTAATGGATAAAAAATTAATAATTTAATTTTAGTGATGGGAATTCTATACCGTTCTCCAGGCTCCCATTTCTCCAGGCATCCCCGAGTCACCTCATACAGACAAGCACCTGAAGCGAGAAGAAGGAACATTTTTTTTTTTTTTAAATATTTTAAGTGGATTTGGCCACTTGAGCATCTTTGATTGGAGAGCAGGTGAAAGAACAGGAGGCGCAGAGCAAAAATGGTCCCCCTAGAAATCAGGAGGTTGAAAGGAAATTGGTAGGGGAAAAAAAAAATCACATTTGTTCCCTCTGTGCTTGTGGATATTTTTGGGACTTTTGCCAACCTACTTACTTATTTTAACCCTGAACTGCGTATGAGTGACACAACTCCATTGATTTTGGATTCATTTAAAAGTAGGAGCTCTGAACTCAGACAGTCTTCACTAGCTACGGGACCTTTGGCTTTAATGTTTTCATCTGTAAAACTGAACTAATGAGACAACCTTCCTTGTAGCATTGTTGTGACGATCAGTGAGATTATGCGCTCGTAGCATTTAGCCTAGTATTTGACATTTCGCAAAATCTCAAAAAGTTCTAGGAATAATAATGACTATTCTTTCTGCAAGTGATTATTTACAAAGAGGTTGAGCTAAAATTTATCATGTTATTAGAAGAGGATGTTTCTTCTTATACTAATGTTAGTCTAAGAAGGAAGATTTCTTTGAAGAAATTTGCTTTTTAAGGCCCTGGTATAATAGAACTGCAATGCTTGAACAACTCAGTATAGTTTTCAGCTCCCCTCATGTGTCTTCTAAACCCTGCTTATAAGCAGCTGGCATAGAGATCATATATTATTTTTAGGTACTTATTCAAGTATGCCCTCTGCTACATATTCTGTCAATACTAATTTGAATTACCTTAAGTTTTAAAAATATTGCTTTATTAAATGTTCTCTAAATCAGATATCTACTTAAATCAAAGGGACCTTTACCTATTTTTGAACAAATTGATGAGGTTTCAGGCAATAGAGTTGCTAGTTTAGACTGTGTTAAAATTATGTGAGTATCTGAATTAAACTCTTTTGAGTTTTATTCATATAAATTCCTTGATGTGAAGAGCCATGACATTATTTTTAAGCATCTTCATTCTCCTTTATTCCACAGTAAACCCATGGAGACTAATAATTGCTCACTTATCTTTTTATCATACACAGTCCACACACCATTTGTAGCCTTATGTACAGTGCAGAGTAGATGCTCAATAAATGTTGAATGAATGATGGTCAAGAGTTTGTGGGAACAGGTATTTGTAGGGCTGGCTAAGGGGAAAATGGTCTTAAACATGACCATTTCATGTCTTCCTACTTTTATCTCCTACACAGATTATGAAATCCTTGTGCTTACTATGTGTTTTGTATTTCTTTTGTGCCTTTTCTGACCATGTCTAGAATGGTGGAGGTTTGGTAAATACTTACTGAATTGGGCTAAAGTAAGTAGAAGGAGGCAGAATAAAATAGGCTGCTATTGATCGTAAACTGAGAAAGCAATTGCTCTGATTTAAGACCCTCAGTCGAATTTTTGTGAGTCTTTCCGCCTTTCCAGTGCGTGGAAACAAAAGTTGATTGCCCATGGAAAACAGGTCCTATCAAGAGAGAGTCTTATCTCCCCCACTTTTTGCACAAAGGATTGTGACTTATTTAAGAAGGTCAACTGTTGACACAGTTTGGATTTTATAGCTAATTACCATTTTTTTTTAGACTCTGTTTTCAGCTATGGAAGGACCCTGGCGCGGTTACCTGGGTAATTATATTTACCAGGCTTCTCCTCAAATGGAGATAGAGGAGAGTGTAGAGGGAAACATTTGCTGCCTTTCCAAACTGAGATTTCTTTGCTTGTAAAGCAGAATGAAGCTACAAGCTCAGCCTCATAGACCCAGGCTAACACTGACTCTGTCATTGGAAGGACACTGAACATTCCCTCCCAGCTTTAGGTGATATGTTGGCTTGACTAGGCATCTCAAAGCTTTGTAGCTAGGAAGATAGACCTAGTGGACTGGTAGAGGACTTGAAGGAAATTTGAGGAGAGTGTGGTCGTTGAACAGCTGATACGATTGGTACTTCCGCAGTAGTTACAGGGGAAGAGGCTGCTCCAAATCCCATCATAAGAACCATATTCTGTGTAACAAGGGGAGAGGCCATTTCCCTCATGAAAAGTAGCTGAGAATAAATAGACAATGGGAGAGAAGAACCTTGGAAGTCAGTCCTTCAGGGTGTTTTTATTTCCCCACTCCTAGAGAGGAGTTAGTGTGGCATAGTTGGGTGAGAGTGAAGAAGCTACCGACTTGGATACCAACAGCTAAGTGCACGCAGCCTCTGGAGCACAGAGCTCACCAGCCAGTGTAGCCTTTATGACAGCTGCAAAAGCAATGGCTACATAAACTTTCTCAAGGAGGGGAGAAAACGGAATGAGAGAGACATTCTTGCAGTAAGAAAAACATAATAAATCCAAGAGCTACACATAGCCTGGGGGTTTTTATGATCATAGCCAGGCGTGAAGGAATGACTGAACTTAACTAAAGCTGTTAATTACCTGGGTGAGATCAAAAGCCCAAGTAAGGGAATATATTTATGATGCACCTTACAGGATATGCTTCAACTTCTTACTTTTTTATTAATTGGTTTGATTAAATAGATTTAAAGAGCCTGAGCAGAGCCTTTTAAATCATATTCCATATTGATCTAATGAAATAGTCAATAAATTTACTAACATAGCCCCTTTCCTTTGTACAGTCTGGAGGGAAATGCTTCACTGAATGGTTATAACTCAACTCTGAACCTCACTGCTATTCCCACAGTGACTCATAGAGAGCAGGGGGATGCTGGGAAAATCTTTCAGGCCATTTGTGGGAGTGCTTGAATAAGTGGTTTAACACCTGTTACAGACTACTCACCACCCTTTATCCTACCCCCACTCCCAAGCCCTTTGGCGCTTCATGGCAGACTTTACTTGAGCTGGCCAGTGTTGTGTGAATTGTAAAGTCTATGCATAATTTACCAAATTTACTTATGTATGCCACCATCTGTTATAGCCCTGATTCTGGGGCTTCAAGACTCCAGTGATATTTCAGAACCTTTGACTTATTATTCATTCGTCTATCCAGTTCTGTAAATAGTGACAAAATGAGACTCTGTCAATAGATAAAATATAGTGTGCTGGGGTAAGTAACCTCTACAATGAAGATTCCTCAGTCTCTCAATAAATCTGGACTAAATCATGGGAAACTTTGAAAAAGTAACTTCTTTGTGTCCCTTTTCTCACCTTCTATGGTAGTGAAGGGAACCTAGATGGTGGAGAGCATGTGGATAAGGGGTCTCTTATGTGATTTTTTTTAGACACTGACATTTCTTTCTTTTTTTTTTTAAGATTTTATGTATTTATTTGACAGACAGAGATCACAAATAGGCAGAGAGGCAGGCAGAAAGGAGGGGGAGATTCTCCCCACTGAGCAGAGAGCCTGATGCGGGGCTCAATCCCAGGACCCTGGGATCATGACCTGCGCCGAAGGCAGAGGCTTTAACCCACTGAGCCACCTAGGCACCCTTAGACACTGACATTTCAAAATTTATTTCAATGAGTGTGAAATGGGACAAGAAAAAGATTTCAAATTTGCCTTATAGCCACTGGTACCCAAGGTAGGCCTAAAAACAATGTTTTGGGGATATAGTTTCCTTGGGTTTGGGTGTCAAGTCAGCACAGAGGTCGACAGAATTTGAAAATGCCTTTGAAGATCCCTTAATGTGTTCATACAAGACAGTTAGTGATTTTGTGCTTACAATTCTGCAAGTAATTCTTTAAGTATGAGAAATACTGCAAAAAGGAACAGGAGCAGAGTAGGTGTTCAGGTCTGAGGAATTCAAACCATCCTATCTTTAAAAACCCCATCAAATTCTTAGCTGCGACTAGGGGATGTATCGGAGTTCCCAAAGCCAGCCTGGCTACCTACAGGTTTTAGTGGACCCTATTTTAATATTAAGCTGCTCTAGCTCATCTTGGAGGACTGGGGCAGTGGGAGGGTGGTAGGTCCAGGCTGCAAAATCTTCAAGCCTGTGTTAGGTTAGGGCTCGACGCGATTTCACTGTACTCCACACACGGCAGTTTGTGGATGTAAAGTGACTTTAAAAATTAAACACCATGGTGAATTCAAATGCTGAACTCATTCAGAGTGAAGGAGAAACCCGTGTAATTGAGGCCTTTCTTGCTGCTTCTATTTCCCCTCCTCCCCCCCCTCATTGTATCTTCAATTATCTGGGTAATTTGGTCCTGAGGGCATAAATTCCTTTATAACTCAAATCCATTATGCAGAGAAGAGTCATCAGGAAATTACTCAGATTGCATCCCAGACGCAGTGTCAAGGTTTTGGAGCAGATCCGGCCTTCCATTAGCGCAGCGCTGCTCTTGATTTTAGATCTGAGCCTGGAGGCTGGACATCCACAGTTCTTCCCTTCGTCCCTCTTTGTTTCAGCAAGAGCTGCCTGTAGGGAAGCCCCGTGCTGGTGCTGGCTGGCGACGGCTTCTCTCCACCCGAGGCCACTGAGGCTGCCAGCTTCCCTTGGACGGTGTAGACACGCTCATTCCAGGCCAGGGAGAGCTGTTGCCAGGCGGGCAGGCATATGTTTCTGCCTTGTCTCGCCGTCTCCAAGAGCCAGGGACCCAGGCCTTTTAATTCCTGTAAACCTCAGGCCTTCTGGTGGAGAGGTGGTTTTCATGTTTGTGCCCTGACAGGCACTGTCTTTGTGCCGTCGGTGGTCTGTGAGCTGCCTGCCTTTACAGGTGCTCCGTTGTAAATGCACACATTTTTGATTTAGATTTTGGAAGAGGACATTTTAGTGTCTTGCTAGCTACTTTATCTGGCTTTATTCTTTGTAGCTTTCTGGTTTACTGGGGATACTTAGTTGTTTGTTTCTTTTTTCTGTCTGTGGATGGGTATGTATTTTCCCCCTTGTTCTTTTTTGTTCTTTTTTGTTGCCATACAGTGGTGATCCAGAGGAAGACAGCTTGGATGGGTCTTGGATTTTTGGTGTCAGGCAGACTTACGTGTATTGCATTTTATCTGTCTCCCCTTACAATTATGTAAACATCCTGAGAACAGAGATTCTTGTCTATTTCCTGTTGTATCCCCAGTGTCTGGCATTGTGTCAGGTACACAGTAGGTGCTCAATCAATAAAGAATATGAGTGAATGAATGAATAGGCTCTGATTCGCCTCCGGAGTTAGGAGCTTTGTGATTTTATGCAAGATATTTTTCAAATATCCCATTTCTCAGTTTGTCACCTGGAAAATAGTTGTAAAATGTGTAAAACCATCTAGAAAGTACCTGGCACAGTTCTATGTTCGATAAATGTTAGGAGCTCCCTCTTCTCTTATTTGTCAGCCATAGGGTGACAAACTCTTCACGGACAAGGATCTCGTTCCATTCTCCATAACCGGGACCTAACACCATCCCTACACTTAGTAGGCATTCAGTTACTGTTTGTTGAATGCATGCATGAATGAAAGAATGAATGAATTTAATTCTCTATGTGAATAAATGAAATTGTTGACATCAAGCCCAGAGAAGATATCTTTCAGTTGTTTCTCATTCTTGTATCTCAGTTTCCATGCAGGGGAAATGAACTGAGAATTCTCCACAAATCATCTGGATCTGTGGATTATGTAGACCATTTGAAATGGAATTTTATCCTGGAATTTTCTTTTCAGCCCAAAAAAGACTATTGATAGGGTAAAACCCAGGTGATTTTCTGGCCATAATTCTTTATACACTTATAAGATTTTGTGTTTTATATGTAATTTTTGCACATTTGTGATGTTAGGTTATTAAACCCACTCTGTGAGTTAAGTACACTTACTACTATTGCACCCATTCAGCAGGTAAGAAAACCAAGGCAGATCATGGAGGTTTGCCAAAGTCAGACCATTATTTAGTGGCATTCAAGTTAGAAACTGAATTTCCTTGCCCCAAACTCTTTTCACTAGATCATGCAGCTTTCAGGATTATTGAGCAGAAAGGGGGATACAGGTGTTTTGTTCTCCTATTCACTTTGTCAGTATTGCTTATTTGCAAAATCTCCTTGCCTTTTTTTTTTTTTAAATATGACCCGAAGTCTGTCTCTGCCATACCATTTACAAATTGCTCCACGCTGTATTTTTATTGTTATTTCTGACATATAGTCAATTTCTTAGCTTGCAGCTCAACTAATCATGCTTGAGTAATTTTGAAGGGAACTTTTGTTTAGTTGAAATTTGGAAGGTGTTGAAGAGTTGGTCTTCCAGGTTTCAGCACTACTTTCCCTAGATCTAACGCAGCTGAGAAATTCTATATTACCCACCATACCATGTTAAGGTATGGTTATTTCAGTGTCCAAGACAGTTTTCATTAGTTATATCTCTCTTTTGGCAAAATAGGAAGAGAAGGATCTTCTTGTTCCTGCCTCAGAATAAACTTTCCAAAAGATGTGTCTGTGCTGGGAAAATTTGAGATCTTTTTTTTTTTTTTAAACCTCTGATAAGGTAACATGTAAACTGAACACACATCAAAGGTGACATACGATTTATTTACCATTGACCATCCTGATCCTGTCCACAGGGTGATAAATTAAGTACTTCTTCACTTAGTACTGGAGGTGTTCAGTGCAAACCTTTTTTGTTTGTTTTGCTTTGTTTTGTTCGCAGAGCAAACCTTTTAAAAGATGAGTTGGAGCATTTTTACAAAGGGCAGTTAATGCAGTATGGTAACCTACTGTGGAGACAATTATCAGAATGGAGATGATTATGATTCTTTTCTAATGCTGCTCTAGGTATGAACATTTGGATATAAGAAGTGCCCTCAAACTGTGGAACATTACATCAAGGATATCCTTAGTTAATTGCTGAAACATAGACAATTCCAAAATCTGGTTCATGCATTTATTCTTTATTGCACTGGACTAACAGCTTCCATATAAAGAATGTGTTTTCATGACTTAAGTGCAAATCCTACCATGGCCTGCAAGTTCCTGCCTCATCTGGTACCTTCCCAACCTCACCTTGCCTTACTCTAAACTTTTCTCACTGCATTCCATCTACATTGGTCTTTTATCTTTTGCTTCCAATGCATCAAGCTAATTTCCCTCAGAGGGTTTGTCTGTGCTGGTCCTTCTTGTCTGGGTTGATTTTCCCCTTGGTCTTCATATAGTCCATTGATTCCTGAGCAGGGATCAATGACAATCTATCCCCTTGTTGCACAAGGGATAGATATTTGGCAATGTTTAGAGATATTTTTGATTGTCATGACTTAGCAGTGGGGTTGCTACTAGATTAATGGGCAGAGGCCGGCTGAATATGGAATGCTGCTGAATATCCTATAATATACAGGATAATTCCCCACAACACAGAAATATCCAGCCCCAAATATCAATAATGTTGAGGCTGAGAAACCTTGAGTTATAGCTGATCTTTCTCCATGTTCAAGTGTTAGCTCAAATGTAACTTCTCCCTTGGACAGGGGCCTTCCCCACCACCTTCTCTAAAGCAGACTCTCTCCTATTACTTTGTTTTCTGTTCTCTATAACTCCAAGCATCATATGAGATCCCCCCCCCCTTTTTTAACTGTGTTATGTTAGTCACCATACAGTTCATCATTAGTTTTTGATGTAGTGTTCCATGATTCTTTGTTTGCGTATCACACCCAGTGCTCCGTGCAATACATGCCCTCCTTAATACCCATCATTAGGTTATCCTATCTTCCAACCCTTCCCCTCCAAAACCCTAAGTTTGTTTCCCAGAGTCCATAGTCTACCATGGTTTGTTTCCCCCTCCAATTCCCCACCTTCATTTTCCCCTTCCTTCTCCTAATATCCTCCATGCTATTCCTTATGTTCCATAAATAAGTGAAACCATATGATAATTGACTTTCTCTGCTTAATCTATTTCACTTAGAATAATCTCCTCCAGTCCCAACCACACTGATGCAAAATTTGGGTATTCATCCTTTCTTATGGCTGAGTAATATTCCATTGTGTGTATGGACCACATCTTCTTTAACCATTCATCTATTGAGGGGCATCTTGGCTCTTTCTATAGGTTGGCTATTGTGGACATTGCTGCTATGAACACTGGGGTGCCTATGGTTCTTCTTTTCACTATATCTGTATCTTTGGGGTAAATACCCAGTAGTGCAATTGCCAGGTCATAGGGTAGTTCTATTTGTAATTTTTTGAGGAAACTCCACACTGTTTTCCAAAGTGGCTGCACCAAGTTGCTTTCCCACCAACAGTGTAAGAGGGATCCCTTTTCTCCACATTCCCTCCAACATTTGTTGCTTCCTGCCTTGTCAATTTTGCCATTCTAACTGTTATAATGTGGCATCTCAATGTGGTTTAGATTTGAATTTCCCTGATGGCCAATGATGATGAACATTTTTTCATGTGTCTGTTAGCCATTTGAATGTCTTCTTTGGAGAAGTCTGTTCATGTCTCCTGCCCATTTTTTGACTTGATTATTTGTGTTTTGGGGTGTTGATTGAGACGTTCTTTACAGATCTTGGATATCAGCCCTCTGTCTGTAGTGTCATTTGCAAATATCTTCTCCCATTCCATGGGTTACCTCTTTTCTTTGTTGTTTTGTTGACTGTTTCCTTTGATGTTCAGTAGTTTTTATCTTGATGAAGCCCCAAATGTTCATTTTTGCTTTTATTTCCCTTGCCTTTGGAGATGTGTCTTGAAAGAACCCACCTTCCCTTCACCCCTCCCTTTTATCTTTCTTTCTTTCTTTCTTTTTTGTGGGTCCTTTTGTTTGTTTGTTTTTGTTTTTGTACTTTATAAATCTTATTCTTGGGTTTCATTTTGGCTGTGTGGTTTTTTTTTTTTTTTTGTGGTGGTGGTGGTGGCTTCCAATTGCTCTGAACTTAACTTTCCCAGGGTACACCTTAACTGGATTGTGGTTAATATTTTCAGCTATACATCCCCTCAACCACAACTTAACAGAATGACTAGGAGGAGGAACTCCCAGCAAAGGAAAGACCCAGAGACAATGACCTCTCTCTCAAACCTAAAGGATACGGATATAAGCAAGATGTCAGAAATAGACTTCAGGGTAACAGTTATGAAGACAATAGCTAGGCTGGAGAATACTATTAATGGCAACATAGATTCTCTCAGGGCAGAAATGAGAGCTGATCTGGCAGAACTTAAAAATGCTATCAATGAGATCCAATCTAATCTAGATACTCTAAATAAACAAGGCAGAAGAATGAACTGGTGATCTGGAAGACAAACTGATAGAAAAGAAAGAACAGGAGGAGGCCTGGAACAAACAGCTTAAAATCCATGAAAACAAAATTAGAGAAATAAATGATGTCATGAAACATTCCAATGTCAGAATTATTGGGATCTCTGAGAGGGTTGGAGAGAGAGAGAGAGGACTAGAAGATATATTTGAGCAAATCACAGCTAAGAATGTCCCTAATCTGGGGAATGAAACAAGCATTCCTGTCCTTAGGAGGACCCCTCCCAAGATCAAGGAGAGCAGACCAACTCCCCAGCATGTAATAGTAAAACTCACAAATCTTAGAACCAAGGAAACCATCTTAAGGGCAGTTAGAGGGAAGAGACTCCTTAAGTACAGAGGGAGGAACATCAGAATAAAATCAGACCCGTCCATAGAGACCTGGTAAGCCAGAACAGCTGGCAAAACATATTCAGGGTACTACATGAGAAGAACATGGAGCCCAGAATTCTTTAGCCGGGAAGTCTGTCATTCAGAATGGATGGAGTGACAAGGAGCTCCTGGGACTGGCAGAAACAGAAAAAAATATGTGACCACTAAGCCAGCCCTTCAAGAAATATTACAGGAGGTGGTCTATAAAAGGAGATTTTTCTTTCTTTATGTATTTATTTACTATTTTTTAAATCTGCCTGTCCTCTCTAAAATGTAAAGTACACTGAAAAAAGAACGTTGTTTGTCTTGTTTACCACTGTCTTCCCAAAGCCCAGACAAGGCTTAACATTTAGCAGATGCTCAGTGCACATTCCTTGGAAGAAAAGAAGGGGGGAAGGAAGGAAGGGAAGAAGAAGAAAGGAAGGAAGGGAGGAAGGAAGGGAGGATAAAGAGAAAGAGAAAGAAAGAAAAAAAGAAAGAAAGAGAGAAATGATTGAATGGATGGAAAAATGGACAGATGATAGATAATGAATAAAGAGACTGAAAAAACTTGTAACATTAAAAATTCTTCCTTCTTTGTAGCGATAGATTTCAAAAATTTCTAATAGACAAACCGTATTTGACTAACAACATGCAATTTTATGTTGTCACAAGAATACCACTGGTAATAGTTCCTGGTGGAAGTATGTAGTGTAAATGATCATCAATATGATACCCAGTTTTCAGAAGAAGCTCACTGGATCCATTAACACTTGTCTTCAGTCTGAAGGACTCATGGGTTTCATTAGTTTGTTAATAGCACAGCTGGAATTTGGGAGACTGACTCTGGGATCTGGTCATTTATATGAGTATTGATGTTTGTGATTGGGACAATCTTAAGATTCTTTCCATGTATTTGTTCTGAGGATTATGGGATTTTCTTCATTTATTTTCTCAGCCATGGCTGTTCTTGGTTTTCACTGCTTTGTTTGTATTGCTGCTGGTCATTGCTTACTGACCTCTTTTGATGATTACATGTTGAGAATGAACTTTTGAGGAACCTCTTTGTTTTTTGGTGTCTTTTATGAATAGTTTAATTAATCAACAATTTTACTTAAAAGAGAATTACAAAAAGTCACCTGGATTTTCAATTGTGGAATAAAGTTAATGTAATGTAGTTAGGGCTGATATTAGACTGAATGTAATTGAATCAATATTTTATAATTGGGAAGGCAGCTTGAGATAACAATGGTCTCACAATCATCATAATGATTTTGAATTGTCCTTGCCCCACAGGTGGGTGAGTGTGCCAAGTCACAGAGAAAGATTCCGTGGGTTTAATGGCAAATACGTTTACTCTACCATGGAAAACACATGCTTCATAAAGACATGACTTTATCGACTTTTCCTCTGGCTTCCTACTGAGCCTTTAAACTCTGGAACTTTCATCATGCTTCCATCCCCCATTCCCAGCCTCCCTCTTTATCCCCTAATTACATGAGCTTAACTTCCCCTGACCTACAGAGAGTCAAGAAAAATTGGCATATAAAGCTCTGTTGTGTTTTAGTCTGACCTATGGGTCCTTTAAATGAAGCCAGGGTACAGTGTGGGGGTTTGAGCTGTTAATGTCTGAATGCCTTTAAGAAGCATAAATCTCTCCAAACCCAAGGGGGACTTGAATGTGGTGATTTCCAACCTTCTTGGATTTGTGACACCTTATGGCTTGATTTGCTAACACCTTTTCCCTCCTTTTAAAAGTAACAGGTGTGGCATATGTTTATTTAAAAAATTAAAGTAAATAATTATTTATACATTTTTGTTATTATTTTGTTTTATTTTTGAGGGTGAGGGAAGAGAGAAATACTTTGGAGCCTTTTTAATGGCCTTAAGAGCTGGTTCCTTGGGGTTAGCTCAAATTTAATCCTCTCTTTATCCCTGACCCCATTACCATGATTCTAGCTAATTTAACCTTGCCTTCTTTGAACTGTTATTTGTACTCTCTTGTGTGACACTTGGCCATATGCTGTTCTCTGTTGTTCTCTAATTGCTTCTAATATGTTTTAGGTCTCCAGTGTTATCATTTATCTCAGATCTGACTCATTTGTAAGCAGAGTAGTTGCACAGTTAAAAAAAAAAAAGCAATCGAGTACTCAGAGACATCCTTGGTTGGGAGTAGTGGTACAACTCATATTTGGAACATAAGATTCTTAGTGTTCATTGAATAATTTCTAGAGAATAGAGAAGAAAATCTGCCCCATGATCAACTAAGGATGCCTCCCTATAAATTCTGTGGAAAGAGCAGTGACAGCCCTACTATCAGACACTATGGATGACTATTCCTTGTGCTCCTGGATGGAAATCAAATCTTGTGAAATGGAATTCAAATGATTCCCTTTAAGAAGGGAATGAATGAATGCCATGAAGTAGCAGGGAACTCTTATCTCATTATTCTAAGATTGTTTTTCCTCTTTGATAATGTAGGAAGAACAAACATAGCCATCCTGGTTGACTTGGTATCTCACCAGTCATCTTACACGACCATGACTTTGGTCCTTCCTGCCCTATTGTATCATTCCTTTCAGTGAAGTGGGAAGTGGGAGGAGGACCTTCTGCCAGCCATCTCATTCCTTGGATAGGGATTTCAAACAGTGTGGCTTTAGTTTCTCTTACATCTCTCCCAGAATTATAATTTTATATTCCATGTACTTCTTTGGTTCTTCTCAAGAATCTTGAGATAAGCTCCTGAAAGTGAAGTTGGACCAAGAGATAAACAAGAAACATTCCATTATATAGCTTGCTAAAATCTCTCTTTATATCTATAATAGATCAGTGATGTGGATTTTAGTCACATCTCCAACCCTTCTTCCTTCAGGATGAACTTTCTGTGTAGGGATTCTCCCAATAGTTGAAGGGTAAGCATTTTACTTGCTCTTTCTTGAATCCTAATTCCAATGTTCTTGGAACCTCCCTATACTAGAAAGTTCAGCGGATACCTTCCTATCCATAGTACTTCCTGAGGGAAACTTCCTTATTCTTTGTACCTCCCTCCAGTGGGTCACAAATATTTAGATTAGGGACAGCTATAAGACTCAAGGATAACCAATTAATAAATTTGCCAGTTACACAGGTTAGTGTGAGAAATGAGTTGAAGAGATGCATATCTCACATTTAGGAGTTTGAACTGGGAAACTTGGACAGCCCAAGGACACAAAACGGTCCAAGCTAGAGCCACAGACATCCAGAATTACATGCAAATAGAATTTAGAATGGAATAGAAACTGTATGAGTACAAGGAGTATCCAGTTGACAAGTGGGGAGAATTATGCAGAAGTGCAAAGAGTAGCTAAAATAATATGAAAAGGAGACCATCAGACCTGTGTGAAAACCAGCGAAGGTATTCAGCCCCTAGATATGACTCCATTCTTGATGGCTTCCCATTTCTATTCGACATATGTACTTACAATGAACTTTTCTTCTTATGAGCTTACTTGAGTCAGTCTTCCTGATACCAAATCCTGACCCCACAATCACATTAGTTTAATTATTTTCTCCTGGGAAGTCCTTTGGCTTCTTATAAGGGTGTGTTTTGTAGGGGCTGACCCTGGTATGCTAGAGTTCTCCAAAGGGATGGGCCAATCAGGCCACTGGCTCTAGGTATGTTTTAAAGCACATAAAACAATATTTTCATTTGAGTGAGCAATGTCACTTTTTACTTGAGGGCATTATTAAGCCTCTTATGAAATTGCTTCAGCCACAGTCATAATTCTTATTCCTATTAATCACTTCTCCACTCAGTAGTGTGGAGCCCAGCCTTGTGACTTACTTTGGCTGATGGAATATGGGTAAAAGTGGTACAGTGCCAGTCTGAGACGAGAATCTAAAAGTGTTGTAAGCTTCCACATGCTCCTCTTGAATTTCTGCCATCACTAGGAAAAGAACATACCCCAGGAAGCTTACTGGTCCCAAAAGAATGAGAGACACATAGGGCAGATCAGCCCCAGCCATTGTAGCTGAATCTTAGACCTGTGAGCTGGTTCATAAATGCTTATTCTAGTTTGTTACTGAGATTTTATGATTGTTATGTAATCATAGCTGATTACTAATATCTGCATTCTTGAACTTTCTCTTTCCTTTGACTATACTTCCTCTTGATTTTACCCTCCTCTCTGGCCACTTCTCAGTTTTCCTTATGATCCCCTCCTCTTCTACCTGCCCTTGAATTGTTGGTATTGTTCAAGCTTCTGGCCAAGCTCTCCTCTATTTTTTTAATATTCATTCTCTTTGAGTGATCTAAATACCTGTGACTTCAATGCTCTTTATAATCAGATGGATCTCATATTTTCTCTGGTCTAGACTTAGTCACTTCCAGATCCATATGTATACAGACAACTATTGATCATCTCCTCCTAGATGCTTTGCAGGCTCCTTGAAATCAGCTTGTCTATGATGGAATTAATCTTCTTTTTCCCCCATTCTCAACTTGCTTCTCCTTCTAGATTTCTTCTGACTTAACTAGCACTGTCCTTTGCTTAGCTGTCCAAACTTTGATTTCTCTCTCTTCCAGTCTTTCAGTTTCATACATAGGTAGTCACTAACTGGATAGATTTCTACCCATTAAATGTCACTGACCACTATGTTCCATTCACTGTATTCACAGCTGTATCAGACATCTATCCTCTCTCACAGAAACCACTTCCCAAGTGGTCTTGCTGCCTCTAGTGTTGACCTCTTACCATCTATCATTTTGCTCTCTTGAAGTCCATTCTCTGATATTGCTTCCAAAGTCGTAGATGAGCACAGCAAATGTCTCCAGTGGTTTCTTTTTATACCCTTCAGGGCAAAGTCTAAACTCTTTAGCAAGGCATATAAATCCCTTCACGACCTGGCCTCCTCTACTTTTTACTGTAATTTTTATTGTAATTAATATAAGTCACAGCTCTTGTCCTTGACTCTTAAGAGACTAACAAATACACAGGAAAGTACATGGATTATAAATATGAAGAAAGGAGCCAACAAGTACAGAGCACTATATGCATGGAAGGTGCACCTAACCCATGATGGGGTAGGAGGAGAAAAGGAGGCTTCCAGATCCTCCAAGCTAATCCAAGGCCTGAAGGAAGAGGAAACATAAACCACACCAACGGCTAGTGAAATAGGAAGAGGAAAGAAGTGGCCCAGGCAGAAGGACCTGCATGATCCAAGGCCTGGAAGCAAGCGCCATGTGCTTGAAGAACTGAGGAAATCAGTCCAGTGGAGCATAAAGAACAGTGCTGACTTCAACTGCAGCTATGCTGCGTCTTATGAGTCATATTAAGGAGTTAGACTCTGTTAAAGCCGCAACTGACAAGCAAGATTAAAATGTTGATCAAGCAAAATAAGTTATATAATTACCTAGAAGAATATTTATTTTGGGGATTCTTGGAACAGACTTGATTACATCGTGGGTTTGTAGTTTTTTAAGGATTGCAGTATTGCTCTAAAATTAATTTTTATTGACTCTCAGAGCACAAAGGTGAAAGAAACCTCCAGAGGTCATTGAGATTTTAGCCCTGCCTTTAGGCAGAATCATACATAAATCTTTCCAGACAGATGGGTGTTTGTTGGCAAAGGTATTCAGCCGCAAAGAAGTAATCGCTGCTTTTGTTGACAGATTTAGAGATGTTTTGCCAAACACTATCTTAAAATACTATGATTAGATGTAATTTTGCAAAAATGAGTCTATAATGGAGGTGATTCACTTGCCGTATCAGCTAAGGAGTATCTTCTATTTACAGTTTATTTAATTTACATTTGATTAATTTACACTGAGTGCAAGCAGTTACTCTATAATTATCTCTTCGCCTGCATCAGGATACATGCAACATTATGTTTGGAAAATTGTGAAGTCAGAAGATGTTAACATAGAAAACACCCATTAAGTAATCTCTTTCACCTACTTACCATCAAAGCAAACCTTTTATGACTTTAGATTCATGAAGGGTTTTTCAAATCTGTATTTCCCACACATCCTAACACAAAAAATTATTTACCTTCCATTTTCACAATTTAGCATCTAAGCTGTCACAAACCATAATTTTCTGTTTGTTTAGTCCTGCTAACTCCACCATCATTAGGGAAAGCAGTTATTTAAGACATATCTTTTGGGAAATCATATTCGAAATCATATTCATGTATATCATATGAACTTCTCCCAGGCAAGAACCGTGTTCTCTTGAATCATTTATTCATTTAATTTTTAAAATATTTATTATGCACTTTGGACATTATGGTAGATGGCACTTAAACTTACATTTGACACCAAACACTAAGCCAAGGGTTGGCAAACAATTGACGTTGGGCCAATCTGACCTGCTGCCTGTTTTTGTGTGGCCTTCAAGCAAAGAATAGTTTCAACATTGTTTTCAGTAGTTGAAAAACATTCAAAAGAAGACTATTTCATGACACATGAATATTATATAAAATTTGAATTTTAGCATCCATAAATAGTTTTACTGGAACATAACATAATAGCACTTATTTTTTTACACATTATATATGGGTGCTTTTGTGCTGTAAGGGTACATTGAATAGTTGCAATGAGACTGTTATGGTTCTCCATGCCTAAAAATATTTACAGTCTGGATTTTTACAGAAAAAGTTTGCTGATCCCTAGCCTATAGTAATCATGGTAATCTCATTTCCCCTGCGAGTGAATGGTTTGGGAACAAACATAAAACCTAATCCTGGGAAATGGAGTATCAGAAGTATGCTAAGGGCTTCTGGGAGATGGTTCTGGCCACTCTAAAAAAGACACAGGAGAAAAATGGTTCCTTCTTCCTCGGTTATTGTTGTACCTGGATGAGAGGCCTGGAACTGTGGCAGCCATCTTATGCTCATGAAGACTCCACGTGAAGGCAAAGCCACCTCCCTGAGATGGCAGCAGGAAGGTGGGAAGAGCCAGGCTCTTGATGTGATGTTGAATCATTGCATGAGCCCTGGATCCCATCTTGCCTCTGTACTTGGTGTTGTATGAGATGGCACAGTTCCTTAATGCTCAGCCAGTTTGATGTGGGGTTTTCTGTTTCTTGATGCCAAGGCATCTTACATAGGTCTCTACAGCCCGCCAGCCACTAATGCCAGGTATTGGGAATATAACATCAAAAAATAAAATAAAATAAAACATAGTCCCTGTTCTCTACCAGCTCAGTTTAGGGAGACCTCTCTAAGAAAAATGGGATAAGGAATATTTAAGGCTGTCTTGAGGAGTTGGGGTGAATTTCATAAATGCAGACAGTGATTTGGACTTCACCAGGCCAATTTACAGGAGACTGACACTTCCAGGAAAGGAGAAGGACATATAAAAAGACATAGAAGAGATGAAACAATATGGTGTTTGGGAGTCACCACAGCAGTTTGGTATGTCTGAAGAGGGAAGGAGCAGGCAGAATTTCCCTAGGTCAGAACTTGGATGTGCTGTTGCAACAAACACTAGGACAACGACTACTAGTACAAAAACAACTACAAAAGAATTGGCACAAACAGCAGATATTATTCATTGAGTACAAACTAGATGAGGCATGTTAAATGTATTCTCTCATTTCATTTTATTCAGGGAGGGTTCTACTTAGTCGTTCGCATTTTAAAGGGATTTACCAAGGCACAGTGACGTTCGATGACTTGTCCAAGGTCACTTAGTGAATATGTGTAGAGGTGTGAACAAAACCTTGATCTTTCTGATTCCAAGCTGGAGTCCAGACTAGCACATCTAAAGAGGTCCTGTGGGAGGGTTTGTCAAATCTTGTTGTATATTGCATATGCAGTGGATTCAAGGACCCTTGTGTACCTTGCACCACCATTACTGTAGCTCTATCCACTGCAATACAATTGAATTGCAAAGTTAAAAAAAAAAAAAAAAACTTCTAAAAGTACACATTTGGAAGTGAACATGGAAATTTTAGATATGAACTTAGACTTACCACTTCAAATGCTCTTCATGGTTGTGCCAGTGTACTCCTGACAGTGTAGTCTGAACAATAGAGAATCCTGGGTTTTTTGTTTTTTTAATGCCAGTGTCTGTATATTCTAATATCCAGTTGCAGTAAAAATATATGTTATTCTACTTGGTTACATTGTAAATATACATGTCCTAAGATCTAAAATGCAAATTTCCAATACCCTGCTTTATGAAGCAAAAATTTAAGGTGCAGGAGAAAGACGACAATTTCCGAATTCGCAGACAATGGCAAATAGCTGGGTCAAATGAAAAGCAGAGCAAAAGCTGGGTTGTCAAATGCCTGGGTGTCGGAGGCAATTAAGAGAAGTGCTTCAAGAGCGGGGCTGATGGAAACAAGATAAGGATATGGGAGAGGCACTGGGGTCCCATGGGAGTACAGTGACAAAAAAGCATCAGGAAGGGAGGTGGTAGAAAATGTAGGAGTCACTTGTGGGTGGGGATGAAAAGAATGGGGTGAGTTTACAGGTGGAAAGGTTCAAGTGGGAGTGGGGGGCAGGCTTTGGTGGCCATGCAGAACCATTGTGACACACATGAGCCATGGGGTCAGAGGGCCTGCATTCCACTGCCAGTTCTGCCACTGCACCAGCCAGGTCACTACATCTCATAAGCCTTTGTTTCTTCATCTGTAAAATGGGAATAATCATAGATCCTACCTTGTAGGCTAGTTAGGAGGATTAAATGAAGTCATCTGTGTTAAGTGCCTAGCTTAAATGTAGGTGCAAGAGGCAGAATAAAAGGTTTGGTAATTATCAGCTGCATCGATATCATTATTATTATGTCCAGCAGGATAGAGCTCATCAGTCTTCCAAACTCCACACAGAATCTTCCTCATGAGGCAGAATGCCAATGTCTGTCCAGCACAGCCATCTGTTGAATGAATGAATGGCTCTTACCCCTTGAATTGTTATCATTATTATTTTTTGGTTGGACCATTTCTGCAGTTGATTTACCCGTCCTCTCGCAGGGTATACAGTGGTGAGAATTTTAATGCATGAGTGGTTTGGGCAACAGCCTCAAAATGTCTTATTTTTACTACGTATTATTATAGCATTACATTCATAGTTAGGGGTCAGCTGCCATTTCCTGAGGTTTATAACATGCCTGTTTTAATTAACATCAAGCTAAATTTTGGCATACAGGTGGTCAGCCCAGATGTGAATGTTATTTTTAAAAGTGCCTTATGGCTGTTAAATCTCTTTCTTTAAAATAGCAAAACATATATGAGTATGTGTGCATGGTGGGGGAAGGGGCTGGAGCGTAGTAAAAATCTGAAATACTGATTATTTCAGGCCTTCTTAAGACAAGCTTCTATGATGAAAAGATTCCTTCAAAATTATTAAAATATGCTTTCATAGACCACAAACTAATAAATTGAATAGAAGCCAGAATAACAATAAAAATGAGGTGACCACACACTGGATAGATAAAAGAAAGTATGTAGAGGGCTGTATATACACTCTGCAGTTTAGAAAAATAAGCACAGAACAGGGATACTATGTCACAGGGATGCAGTTAATGGAGATGGGAGATGGGCATAGGATTTCCAACTTTTATTTAGAGATAAAATAGTCCTCAAATTTCTAGCTTATCTAAATAATATATCCTGGATATGTGTGTCTACACAGTATACACACAAATACTTTTTCTCACTTACATACCCAAATCATGCATATAGATACTACACACACATAAGCACGTGTTAAAAACTCAGTCACTAATAGATATGTTGGTTTCTGGAAAATTAATTCACTTTCCTTGAGACTTACTCTTTTATTTCTAAACAAGGGTGCTGAGCTCAGTGACTCATGCAAATCATCATTGATAGTCCCTTCTTTATCTCCACATCCAGTCCACTGCCAGGTCTAGTTAATTTTACCTCCAACATACTTATGAAATCTTTCTACTTCTCTTTATCTACCAATGCTTCATCCAAAGTTATTGCCATCTTTGTCTGGGCCACTGCAGTAGCTTCCAGCCTGGCCTGAATGCATCTACCCTGGCCGGCACCCAAAGCTATTTTCCATACTAGTCCCAGAGTTCTCTATTTAAAGTGAAATCCAAACATATTATGACTCTGGTTAGGACATTGGCCTTCCAGGTATTGCTCTTTGGATAAAGACAAGAACCCTTCACCTTGGCCTTCAAAAGTCTGCAAAATCTTGGCTCTGCCTATTTCTCCTACATGACCTTCTGGTTTTCTACACTCTGACCACACTGGATTTCTTTATTTCCCATACTTCTTACTAACACAGAGGTTTGCGTAGGCAGTCCTTTTTGCCTAAAATGGCTTTATCCTTTCTTTCCTTCCTTACCCAATCAACTGAACCTAAAATTCCTTAACTTGGGGACAGTCTTTCTCTCTACAGCGAAAAAACAAGACAAATTGCTGACACCATTGGGGTGAGGCACACACTGATCGTGTGATGGTGTAAATGACATATCCTGAGTTTCTTACAGATAGTATGTCTTGACAGAGAGGGGAAAAATCAAAATCAATGACTGAATTTCCAACCATTATTCAAGAACACTGACTCCATAAAAATTCCAAGTTGAATATACCTCTTCCTCCTCAGAATCCCATCTGAGCTACAGGACGAGGGAAGTTCTATTATCATTCCCATTCTGTGATTGAGAAAACCGAGGGTAGGAGAAGCTGAATAACTAATCTAAACACATCTAATTGGTGACTGGTTGGCCTGGAATTCGAACACAAGCTCTGTTTGATTGTAGATTTATAGCTCATTCCTGTTCCTGGTCAGCTACCTTCATGTAGAAGAACAAAAAGGCACAAGCATAGGGTTTTATTTTTTTTATTTTTTATTTTTTTTGAAGATTATTTATTTATTTATTTGACAGAGAGAGATCACAAGTAGGCAGAGAGGCAGGCAGAGAGAGAGAGGAGGAAACAGGCTCCCTGCTGAGCAGGGAGCCCGATGCGGGACTCGATCCCAGGACCCTGAGATCATGACCTGAGCTGAAGGCAGCGGCTTAACCCACTGAGCCACCCAGGCGCCCACAAGCATAGGGTTTTAGATGCCAGTGCTAACAGCTATCAAAATTCAATATAACTTTAGTGTCTAGCATTGTAAGTCAATTGTTTATCTGGTGTTAAAGGAAAACAATCCAATAAAACTTGACCCAATGACCGTGTATTACCATTAGCCTCTAAAGTCTTTTATATAACTGGATATTGCTGGTTTCCAGTGGAACCTCCCAATGGAAGTTTTTTGATCCTTGGATGATACCCTGGAAATAGCAGAGTGAGCAAACCCCACCCACAGAGAAGTTAATTCTGGCTTTCTTGCCATGTTTATGGCAAACATTCAGTGAGCCTGCTAGAATTAAATGGCAAAATTCATCACAACTAATTTCTATTTGTCATCTATTAAGCTACATTGTTTTGTCCTCAACGTCAGGTTAAATAATGAACCTCTCGCAATGGAGTAAATTAACCTCCACTTTATGTTCATGTCATTGTCAATGGAAACATCACTTGCACAAATGAAAAAGATTCATTAGGTAACACAAATGCACAAGCTCCAGTCTAGTAAAAGATAAGAGCGATTGAGACCTTGTCATAATGCACCGTCACAGAGCCCCTTGTTATTTATGATGCTTGCTATAATCTGTGGAGATTATTTTTGGCAATGGCAATTAGCCCACAGTTCATCGGGGCAGATATGGGGCTGAGTGTGCCTTTGACAGGTATGTTGCTCTGGCTTCGATGGGCTGTTATCCTTGAGAAATGTAATCCCGTCTACATGCTGCCGGGAGTTCATCTGACTTTCTTGTCAGAGGAGGCTGGGGACGTAAGCTATGCATGGCCGGCTACTTCTACATGCTCAGCTGCCTGACATGAGGACACTTCTCGTTCACATTGCTGCCTGATTCTGAAAGGTCATGGCCCTTGCTCATAGATAGGATCCAGCATCATCTGTCTTTTGCCTGATTTCGTTCATACCTTGTCAGGGCAAACATTTCTCAGTTGTTCAGATCTTGGTTGTCTAAATGGTAATTTATTTGGATCCTTTCCTTCTCTTTTGTTTCACTTGTTCCTTTTGGCCATTTTGCATGTTCTTTAGGAAGCAGATAAAAAGAATAATGATAATACATTCACATACTGGTGGGGATGTAAATTCATACCCCCTTTCGGAAAAGCAGATCAGCAAGGAGGATCAAAACCTTCAAAAAATGGACCATTTGACCCAGTTGTGCCACTTCTGTGATTTTACCCTAAGGAATCAAGTGTGTGCACACACAAAGACTTAGTGGCAAGTCATCTTTATCTTAGAGGGCTTATGATACGGAGGGGGAAAGATGTGTGTTTTTGGCGGCCTCTTTTTGCTGAGGTAGAAGATTGATTGAAGACACAATCTGGGATGGCTGCTCAGGCCACAATTCCTCTGCTGGGGTATATCTTGGCTAATCCTCTTTTTTGGGTAGTATTCCACGCTCCCATTGGCCATGGGGGGTGACCCATGTGATCTAGGCCTGGCCAATCACAATCATGGGGAGTGACCCATGTGATCTAGGCCTGGCCATCCATTTACTGACCTCAACAATTGGTCCAGGTGAGGTATGATACCCAAACCACCCAGTCAGAATTCTTCCTTGAGATTTTTAGCAAAAAGAAACTTGGATGATAAATGCACTTTCCTTCCATTTCTCTTTGTAGAATTGTAGGGATGTGAGCTATCAGCTGCCTGCGTGTTTCCAAACCTGTGGCAAAGGCATACTGACCAGTGACACTGACATCTTTTTTTTTTTTTTTTTTTGACACTGACATCTTGAGTGGAGCATTTGCAACTGAAATGTGCATGACGTGGTATCTCAGTCTGAGACCAGTGATCCAGACAAGCCACATTTTCCTTTAATTCCTCTCGAAGTCAAAAAGTGGAAGCAGTGACATTCTCATCTTTTTTGAGTAGGGCCTCAGTTTCTCCATATTGTAAAATGAACTCAACAATACTGATCTGTTCCCACTAAGGGGTGAAGCAAGGTTATGTGAGATTAGAGTTCATCAAATACTTTGAGATCCTGCCTGGACTGAAAATCACCTGAAGCTCTAAAGTGCAATTAGCACCTTGCTTTCTTCTTCTTTCTTTTTGGCATAAAGTTTCAAAAAAGTTACTTTAAAATGTTCTATTAAATCGATTTTCAGGATCGTGAATGCTAGAAGATTGACAGCTCTGGGAAGAGCGCCATCTCTCAAGTGCGCATTTCAGGAGTAGCAGTGAGTTGAAATTGCCCCCCTCTCACTACAGCATGAAGCCTCTGCTGACATGACGTGATGTGCCCGGCGCTCAGCAGGGGAGGGAGATGTTTCCGTGACTCCTTCGGCTCTCACCTCCCCCCCCCCCCACCATTTCCTCCTAGTTGCTATGACTTCATGGCACATCTTTGTGAGTGTGAACTGAAGCACTTCTAACTTGTGCCGTCTGGGTCACTGATTATGGTAACTAGGGAGGATTGGGAAGCAGGTACAGATTGACTTCAACTTCCACTGTCTGATTTAGGGACAGATTGTCTGCAAAACCCAGAAACAGCCCCACTGGCAAAAGTAAAGGTGAAAGTGAAGTTTTTTTTTTTTTATTGCTGATGGCCATCACTTGTTTACATAGAAAGCAAAGTTCAGTTGGGTCCCTCAGAGAAAGCCAGGAACCGAGTGGTTTTGGATTTTTCAAGCATTCCCGAATCGCTCCAGTTCTCCCTGCTTGCACAGGGTCTGAATGGACCTATCAACTTCTACTAAGTCTCTACTGTGCTCAGTCTCTAAAAGTCCCCTCAGACATCTAATCAATGGAGTTTCTCTATGCTTCTTCGTTCAAATGAGAGAGACAGAGAGAGAATAACTAATGGTTCAGTGAGCCACTGGTTGATATTCCTTGCATCAAGTGTCATTCTTAATCCAGTCATCTGTATCTAGAGATGACCATGGCTGTGTGGGATTATAGAGGGAAGAAGAGTAGTTGGGGGTGCCCATGAGTAGGCAAGAACTGGCATTACTAGTCCATCTTTCAGTTGATGGATGGCTTGGTAATATAATAACTTGCTAGGCTGGACCTTATGTCCCCAGGTCATCTTCTTGGTATGTGTCCAGTTACGGTGGGTCAAAGAGAACTTCCTTACGTGAGATTTGGAGGTTGGAGATGAAGCTGTCGTCATTCTGTAGCTCACACATTGTGCCTTATCTGAAGGATTACCGCCGTTGCATGAGGAAGCAGTCAGGCAGGACTTCCAACTATTCCTTCTTCTTGGGGACCCTCCTTCAGATTTTCTAACTCTTGGGCAATGTGTGTGTTTAGATTCATGATGAAAGACCTAGGCTTCTGCAGGAAATCCACACCATCTAGGTTCAGAGGCAATGAGAACTTACATGGCTCCAGGACTTCCTTGTGGGCTCCAGCTCATATAGTGGCTTCCAGCTTGTCTTTGTTCACTTTAAGCCGATCTTCCCTTCCTTGGCTCCATGATTCAGCAGGGAAGGAAAGATCACAGCTTTATAAAGTCTATCTAACAAGCTACCATAATTGTGTAGAGTTAAATTCCTGCACTACATCCTATAATATGTACATATACATATCTACACACATACATGTCCTTTCTCCTGGTTCTGGTTCTCTGATTGAATCCTGACTGGTAATAGTTGATTGTAAACATGCGTACCTAGCTGACAGTGATTCTTTCTTTCTGGCAAAATACTCAGTACTACTATCTTCTTTTTTATTATCTAGATTTTTTTTTAAAGGTTTTACTTATTTATTTGAGAGAGAGAGCACAAGCAGGCAGAGGGGCAGAGGGAGAGGGAGAAGCAGACTTCCCACTGAGCAGGAAGCACGATGTGGGTTTTGATCCCAGGCCCCTGGCTCATGACCTGAGCTGAAGGCAGACACTTAACTGAGTCACCCAGATGCCCCAGTGTCCAGATCTTCTCTTCAAACTGTATTCCTTGGGGAAATTTCTTGTACTTTTCATCATCTTTTTATTATACTCTACCTATGAATATAGTAGATTAATTCACTCTAAGGTAATAGGAGGTGATTGAATGGTTGGGGATAATCCCCTGCCTTTAGCTCTTCCTTGCTCATTGCAGTACAACCAGAACTCCTTCTTTCAGTTCCTTGAATATGTCAGTATCATTTCACATTTGTCACTTTTTCATGTGTTGTTCCCTGTGCCTAGAATGCTCTTCCTCTGACTTCTCAAATCTGTCTTCATTTCATCTTCAAGTCTCATGTGAAATGGACTCTGCTTGAAGAGGCTTTCCTGTGTCATCACATATTATGTGGAACTGGTTGATGGGTAACAGCTGTTTGGGCCGTGGTCTTAAGAAGGATTCTGAGACTGAATCTATGCCTGTAAGGAAAAGTTGCTGTGATCAATTAACGATGCCTGCCATGGGTATGGGATAGAACACTGCAGAATCCTTTCTGTATATCTTTTCTTTTTTTGGCTGAAAGAATTTTGCATTAACTAAAGCCCAAAATTCAGGCTGTGCTGCTGACTTGCTATAAGATTTTTACTTAATTATGTGATCCCTCTGCCTCACACTCACCAGCAAGTACCCACAGTGAACTCAGACCACCAACGCATGTGGGTGTGTGTGTAGGGGGATGGGGTTTCAATAGATAAATGCAGATATTCAATGACATCTGGAGTCCCTGAGAAAGCAAGAAAACTTAAATGCCTTATTTTTTTTAGAAATAATGACCTCTTACCTATATTTCTATGTAAACATTTACAGGGAGAAACTATTAATCTTGCCTTTTAAAAATCTAGGGAAATAAAAAAAGAAAGTCTATGTGGAAACACCTTCTGGCTGCCTCATTCTCTGAGGGTACTAGAGAAACTGGCTATGTCTCTGGGTTGTGTAGCTACTAACCAGATTGTGACCTTTGAGCAAGTCCGTTAACCTCTCAGGGCATCGACTTTCTAATCGGTAGCAGACATATTGCACTTCTTCTAAGATACGGTGTCAAATTTCCTGTAATAAAAATGTTGGCAAGATGGAGAGACTCCAGAAAGTGGTGAAATTAAAGGGTAGGAGAGAGATTCTCTGGGGAAAACAATAGGGTTTGTTGACTGCTGATGCAGGACTGCAGTGTCGCTTTAGGGAAGGCAGGGAATCTTCAAATCTCTTTTCCCTGGTGTCTCTATCCAGTTTTGATCTGTGACTTCAAATTAGTGTGTGAATGACAAGACACTACAAAGAAGCATTAGGTGTTTTGTGGGCAGCCTTCATGTGTCCAGGGTGGGAGAGAGGGCAGGGCTGAGGATCAGCCTTGGTCCAGAGAGACACTGCTGCCTGCCAACTGCCCCTTGGGGAGCCCAGCAGCAGTCTGGGGAGTTACATGACTCCAGGCAAGTCTGATCAATAAAGGGCATCCTTACTATAGCAACGCAGCACGGTGGCAGGGCTGCCTGTGGATCACGTGCCCCTTCCCCAGACACAGTGGAGTTTGGAGCAGGCAATTAGAAGTTGGG
Source organism: Mustela nigripes (assembly GCF_022355385.1). Taxonomy (NCBI): domain Eukaryota; kingdom Metazoa; phylum Chordata; class Mammalia; order Carnivora; family Mustelidae; genus Mustela; species Mustela nigripes. The sequence goes on from NC_081568.1 coordinate 48,452,654, forward strand.
GGCAGCTTCTCTCAGAGGTCGAAAAGCTGACAGATGAGCAAAGAGCTTTTCTGCTCTTCCATCCCATTGTGGGAATGGAAGACTTTTAGCCTACTCACCTATTAGCCCTTCTTGGATTATATAATAAAAAAAAAAAATCACAGGAAAGACGTAGGAGTAGAAGCATGGGGACGTCCGCAAAAAGGGAGGAGATTCTCTTATTAATAACAACAACAATAATGACAATTAATTTTTATTGTTTGTGTGACTCTTTGATTAATGTCTGCCCCCCCCCCCAAATGGTGGTTCCCTGAACACAGAAACCATAAGCGTTTTCACATACCCCTATGTCCACTGCATCTTGTGACTCAATATATATTTACGGAATGAATGAGTCAACTGTTTATTGCAAGAAAGATACCATACCGGGGCTTTAACGTAGACTTTCTCGTTCAATCCTCGTAAGGATTTTGTAAGATAACTATTATTATTACCCCCATTTTACTGACAAGTCAAAAAGAGGCCATGACTGTTAAAGCAAGTTGCCTAAAGTCAGCCAGAAGTGTCTATACTCTTACAGGAGGGTATGTTGGTTTTGTAGTTACTAAAGCAAGGTTTCCTAACTGTGACAGCAGCTGGCTTTGGGGTTCGATGAGTTTTTGTTGTAAAGCGCTGTCCTGTGCTTTGTAGGATGTTAGTAGCACCCTAACCTCTATTTACTAGAAGCCATTAACATATTTCCTCCTCCCCATTTGTCTCTAGATATTGTCAAGTGTCCCCTTGGGAAAAAATCACCCCCAGTTGAGAGCTACAGTACTAAAGGAAAGCCCAAAGTGAGCTCAACTCTGAAAGATGGTTTATTTTGGCCTGGCCTCACAGTGTGTATGAATGGATGGTGTATTTGTTACACTTATTATAGGTGTAGGTGTTGCCTGGTGAAGCTTTAATGGGGTCTTTTGTAAAGCCACTTAGGTGTGTTTATGTGTATGTGAATAAGGGAGTCATGTCATATCAGGGCTTTGGGGTCATGGCACATTGGTTATAAACTGGCAAGTCCCTCATCCAGGAAGCTGGATGAAGGGAGAGGACTCCAAAGGGTCTATGGGTTACTTCTGAGATTCATGTTAGCTTTAAGATAAAATTGCATCTGTCCTAGAATGATGACTATAGGTCACCTGATATATAGAAAGAGCAAATGCTTAGGAAACCTTTAGACTCTGATGTGAGTTTTCCTGGTCAAGTCATTTAATTTCTATGAGCTTGCTTCCTCATCTGTAAAATTAGGGATTCTGGGAAGATTGCTTAGATGATGGTCAGTTCTAAGGCACCCAGGCTGACAACAGCTCCTTCCTCCAGGTTTGTGTGTGAAGACAAAGGAGATGGGTCAATCCAAAGGTTCCTCAAAGATTACATCTTTATTCCTATTCCTGTCTTTGTAATTTGTAACCTTTACTGAGCACTTTTTATGTGCCATTATTCTAAGAGTTTCATATGTATTACATCAGTTGATCCTCATAATTCCTGATAAACACAGACATAAAAATGCTTGGCTAGCTGATCACATAACTGGATTCCAATGTCTTTCCCCTATTGACATTGTTTAGAGAATGTGGTTGAAGTTCAATGAATTATCAATTGAATTCCACAAAACAATTTTGTTCCTATCTGCTGGATATGGAATTTGGGGGCCAGTTACATTTTTTATTCCATATAACATATATGATAGGATAGTATCATAATTATTCTTGAAGCAAGTTGGGACCTTCATGCTGATGGGAGCAACAAAATAATTTCATGTGATTCTCCCACAATACAATACATATTGCATAATTTTCCTATTGAGAAGAATGATGTTTTCCAGATGCAATCATATATAAACCTAATTATGAAATGCCCACCAGGGTATAATTTAAATTAATCTATTCTGCTTTTAAAAAATGCATTCTTTCCACACTGAGATATTTTATTTATGCTTTGGAAAACTATATAATTTGAATTTTTAACTATCATGCCTAATTCCTCAAAGGAAAGCAATTAGTCATTGGAACTTCTTTTATTTGCTGTAGCAAATCTTCTATTCATTTCTAAATTCTATTTAGGTCTTCCTGCTCTTTGGGTTTGGAGGTCCTACAGTCCAGGTAGGTATAGTAGAGTTCACAGACCTGTATTCTAAACTGTTCTCTTCTACCATTTTGCTTAAGGTGGTTGTTTACAAACTTTATCATGTCACATCACTATCAATAAAACATCTTTGAGCATGCATCTCTAATGTATGCACAGTTGTGATAAATTATATACATATTCTCCCTTGCTATATATTGATATTAGTAAAGTTACATTTGTTTCCTTTTTTTAAAATGAAAATAAGGATTAAAAACAAGCTGTAATATTTCCATATCTGTTTGAGTCATTTTCCACACATTCTATTTGAGAGTCCACTTTGAGTGGTAATACACTCAGAGTAGTAATACAGTACCATTCAGAGTAGTAATATAGTCTATTTTCTTATTTCATTAATGGGATTATTATCTATCTTGCATATTTCACAGGATTGTGAAGAGCATCAAATGAAATAATAGTGACTATAGTAACAGTATCAGTTAGCTATTGCTGTGTAACAAACCACCCAAAACTCGGTGGTTTAAAACAATAAGTATTTATTAGTTTATAATTCTGTGGTTTAGCAGTTTGGACTGGGTTCTTTTGCCAGCCTTAACTGGACTCATTCTTGTGGTCACATATCAGCTAGTGGCTTAGGGTGAGCTAGTGATCCAGCATGACCTCATTTCATTTGCATATCCAGGTGTTGGTATTGGCTGTGGTATGGGCCTCCATGTGGTCTCTCATCCCCAAGGAGGCTGGTTTGGGCTTATTCACATAGTGATGGGATTATCCTAAAAAGGTGAAAACAGATGAGAATCCTCTTAAGGCCTATACTTAGAACTGATCTGTTACTTCTGCTGCATTCTACTGATAAGAACAAGTCACAAAACCAGTGCAGATTCTAGGGGTGGAGAGAAAGACTCCATCTCTTGATGGAAGTTGCAGAGTGCTTGAAGCTGGGTTATTTTAATGATTCTCCCAAATAAACTTAAGATACATTGTTATACTAAGATCTTCTTCATAGTTTGGGTTGAAAGTCTTCATTTAGAGGACTTACCATAAGTTTTCAACTGTGTTTTGCTAGAAGTTTCATTTTTCTTTGCACCAAACTATTAGATATTTTAAATCCATAAATAAATCATCTAGTGCAAAATGAGGCTTAGGGACATTTGTGATGATGGTTATTTTTGCCTCATATACTTTCCAAAGATCTGAATAGTCTTATAATAGAAAATACAGATATAATAGAAGTGGGTTCATGGGTACAAATTTTGTTTGTCTGTTTTAGTTTTTTAAGGTAAGGTGGAAAGAGGAATGGTTGAATCAAAAAGTCTAGGCTGAGGAAAACCATTGCATTTGGAGATAAATACAGGTTCTAAGCTTTCAAACACTTAGGGCCAAAGGAGAATGTGTCTTCATAACTATAATTATCCAGTGAAATACAGAAAACCTCTTTCATTCCCTAAGTTTGAACTTGGGATGGGGAAGATTTGCCTCACAGGTATTTGTATAAGAATCATCAGTCTTGATTGCTGTTGTTATTATGAGCTATTTAACATATATCTGGTTTTTATACTACTTTTCCACGAGAAAGAATTATGTTGAGGGTAATAAATTGAGACTATAAGACTCTTGGGGAATTTGTAAAAGAAAGCAAACAAAACTTAAAAACTTAAAAAGTAGAATTATTGAAATAAAAAAGTTACTAGGTGAATCAAATTGCAGATTAGACATAATTAAAAAGCAAATTAGTGGATTAGAAGATAAAACTGAAGAAATTACACAGAATGCAACACAGAGAAAGAGGAAAATGTTAAGAGAAAGAGTCATAGATTTAAGAGAATCTAAATTATGTGTAAACAGTTCCAGAAGAAGAGAATAAATGGGGATAATATTTGAGGGGATAATGACTAATGATTTTCCTGGAGTTAATAAAACTTTCAGATTAAGAAAGAATAGTGAGCAGGATAAATAAAAATAAATCTGTAGCCAAACACATAATAGTAAAACAAAGAAATCTTAAAAGCAAACAGAAAAAGACCTCCAGATCATCTATATACTTAGTCTTAATTTCTACAAATGAAAAATAATTAAACAACAAGCACTGAATTTCAGTAGATACAATGGAGTCCAGAATATCTTCAAAGACTGAAAGCAGAAATCTGTCAACCTAGAATTATATATCCAATTAAATCTTTCAAGAATGGTTGGGGAAAAAAAAGAAATACATATAATATTAACACATTATATTATATTATATATTAGCACATTATATATATATAATTATTAATATATATTAAGTCAATATATATTAACACAGCTATATAATTTTTCTTTTGGCTGCCTGGTATGCCTTTTTCTATCATTTTATTTTATATATATATGTGTGTTAAGGCAGAAACATTACTGAGGATAAAGAGTGCTACCATATCAGGGAAAGATAATGTTTTTAAGTTTGTGTGTACCTAATAATATAGTTACAAATTATATAAACTAAAAACTGCAAGAATTACAAAGAGAAACTGACAAACATCTTAGTGGGAACTTAAACATAACTTTTTTCAAAAACTGACAGATCAGGCAGATAAAATCTTGGTAAGAATAGAGAACATTTGAATAGTAAAATTAACAACATTAATTTATATGTCACATGTAGTTCTATAACTCATTTTCAAAGATACATATAACATTTATGGAAATTGACTCTTTACTAGGCCATAAACCAAATCCCAACAAATTTTTAAAAAATCAACATTAGGGGTGCCTGGGTGGCTCAGTGGGTTAAGCCTCTGCCTTTGGCTCAGGTCATGATCCTGGAGTCCTGGGATCGAGCCCCGCATCAGGCTCTCTGATCAGCAGGGAGCCTGCTTCCCTTCCTCTCTCTCTGCCTGCCTCTCTGCCTACTTGTGATCTCTCTCTGTCAAATAAATAAATAAAAATCTTTTTTTAAAAAAAATCAACATTAAAAAAAGAAAAAAATCAGCATCATGTGGATACTAATTTACACAGACCCTATTTTCTTACCATAGATAAGACATTAAAAGAATGAATTGTCCCTCAAAGTATTTTATATATAGAAACTAAGAAAAACATAATTCTACACTTGATCTTAGCCAAAAGGCCGAGAAACGATGAGAAAAACATAATTCTAAATAACTTGTGTCAAAAGGTAAATTATAATGAAAATTAGAAAGTTCTTGGATCTGAACAACAGGACAAGCATTACAGGGTCACATGGGTGGTTCACTGGGTTAAGCCTCTGCCTTTAGCTCAGGTCATGATCTCAGGGTCCTGGGATCAAGCCCCGAATTGGGCTCTCTGCTCAGCGGGGAGCCTGTTTCCCCCTCTCTCTCTGCCTGCCTCTCTGCCTACTTGTGTTTTCTGTCTGTCAAATAAATAAACAAAATCTTTTTAAAAAATTTCATATTAAAATTTGTGGGATATAAGAAAGATGGTGCTAGAAGCAACTCAAAGCTATATGTGGTTAGAATAGAAAAGAAGAAAGGCTAAAAATTAGTAAGTAAACATCTAATTTAAATTAGAAAAAAATGAGAAACAAAGAATATAGAAGCAAGGAACTAGTAAAGATAATAAAGAAATTAATGTAGGAGAGAGCTTTGAACTTCTTCCCATGCTAGCCATGATTGTCACTAGTGCTGTTCACCAAATATTTCCACTCCTAGGCTAATGGGATGGCATTTTCCCTGGCGTTGGCGTTATGTGTGGCCATGTGATTTGTTTTGGCTGATGAAATGTGAGTGGAAGGAGGATGTGTCACTTGTGGGTGGAAAACTTGTTTGTTAGTGCAAGATTTACAAAGAACTCTGTCTTTCCCTCTGCTCTGCTGAATGAATAGCAATGCTCCAGATGGTGGCTGCTCCATTAGCCTGATACGGAAACAGAGTTCCCGTCCTATCTACAATGGACAAGTAGTATGGGCAAGAAATAAAGGTCACTGGTTGTGAAGTGGCAACTGTTGTTAAAATGGCATAACCTAGTGAGTAATTCCCAACTGGGTGTTGATTTTTGCCTTTGAGGATACATTTGACAATGTCTGGAGATAACCTTGGTTGTCACAACTTGGGTGGGGGAGTTGTGCTACTGATATGCAGTGGGGAGAGTCCCGAGATGCTGCTGAACATCCTACAGTGGACAAGACAGCCCACCGGACAAAGAATTATTTAGCTCAAAATATCAATAGTGCCAATGTGAGAAACCCTGATATAGTGTATGTGGCTTGATAAAATAGCAAAAATAGTCTAAAAGTCTACAATTCTGCTCTATAGGAATGGTAGAAATGGCCCTGACTTGAAGAAGCTGAGATAGTAATAAGCAAATGTTTACCAAAGCAAGTGGAATGCCATTGAGTTTTTGGCTTCTATCCCAGGGGACTCTTCACTAGGTCCCCTGACTTTGTTCAGCATATTCAGGCCAGTTTTTTTTTTTTTTTCCTCTTCCCCCCAAAGTGGCTTGGTGGAAATCAAGCATAATGACTGGACCAAGAGTGTTAATGTAGAGTTGAGTCACTGTGTACGTAGTGATGTAGGCCAAGGTAACTCACCAGTGGAGGATTCTTTCTCTATATACATTTCCGGGTAATTCTCTTCACTGCAGACATAAGTGTGCTTTCAAATGGTGTCTGTACCTGCCCCTTGTCTCTTGGTCTCTTTGTCTTTTTCCTCTGGCTTTTCTTCTTTTTAGCTTCTGCCTTCCATGCAGCCAACGTACTGGCACGGCCAGGGTATTCGCCTCAGAAACAGTTGAGTCATTTCTCTGCAGTTTCTTCTCCTGTGTGGCAGCTAAGTGTGCAAGCTACTTCACTGGCCACAGCCCAGGCCAGCTTGAAGTGGGGCATTGGGAGCAAACATGCTCTTTTTTGTAGTCTGTGTATGTCTGGGTTTATTCATTTTGGAGGTGGCATGTATGATAGATTGACCATCTAACTAGACAAAAGCAGTGTTCCACATGGTCCAGTCCAGACCACAGATTCTCTGCACTGAAATTTGGAGCCCAGGTCTCTAGTGATAGTATTACTTTGATTTCTATCTGCCATTATTCCTCGAACATATCAATCTCCTGAGCGAGACACTTGGGATGGCTGCAGTTTGGGGTACAGGGGTATTTCAAGATCCCTCGGCCGTAATATTATATAACTGCAAGCCAAATGAACCTTATTTCTGACACTCTTTGGCAATTTAATTCTCTAGTTTAGCAAGACTAAGTCATGATTGATCTCAGCAGAGAACTTTTATCCTCTTTCCCAATAAACTCAATTATGAGTTAGTTATCAGCTAGCATTTTTGAGCACTTACTATTTACTAGATGATAGTATAAGCATTTTACATGAATTATATGTTTAAATTCTCAGGAACCCAATTTTAAGCAGATACTATTACTATCCTGATTTAATATCTGAGTCCAGTGGAGAGCAGAGAATTTAAGAAATTTGCTAGTAAGTGGAACAGCTGGCACTGCAACATGGCACTCTTGGACTCCAGAGACTGTACTGGTAACCTCTATGCCATATTGTTCATCCTATGTCTTAGCTTGTAGTCATCGCATTTTTATTACAGGCCAGAAGATGGTGGTCTTCCTATGGTGGGCCACATGGGCCATGTAGAGACCCACTGTGGGCAGAACTGGTTGCTGCCCCTTCACTCAAGCTTGTCCTGCCTGGGCCTTGGGAAAAACGATTCAAAACATTGGGTCTTGGTATGTAACATCCATACTCAGAAGTCAAAATGGAAAACGGACCTCTTGCTGCTGTTGCTGTGCTTCTTTCTCTTGCACTGAATACAAAGCCTTTGGTAGACCCTCAGGGGATGTCAGATAGAAAAGCAAGTACATCAGGTTGATTTGGGAAATTGGTGCTGTAAGCTCCTCAGAATCACAACCCCCGTGTTTCCTTAATTAGAGAGGTGGGCCTACAATCAATATTCTTGCTATTCCTTGCTATGCCATTCCCCCCGCTTCCCAGCTAGCTACTCTGGGGATTTTCAGCTGACGACGGTGCAATCCTCTTGGGACTGTGCAAGGCACAGAGGGGGAGATGGAACATAATTTGTTGGCCTGTTATATGGGGTTGCTAAAGCACAGGACTGCATTCATCAAAGCCAGCATGGTTCCCCCGCAATTTTATATTCAGAATGCGTGTTGCTTAAGGTTCACTTACAAGTGATGGCAGGATGCAGTAGATAGGCTGAAACATTGTCTAGAAGTGTTTAAGCATTTTAATTTTTTTTCCCTTTTGCTGCAAGAAAAGAATACGCAAAACTCCAAGTAAGAAACACTGTCCCAAGCCCTGAACTCTGCCCAGATGTCTGTTACCTGCTGCTCAGAAATATGCAAGTATTCGAGGAAAAAGGATGCAAATTATCTATCACTATGGGAATCCGAAACCGGTTTATATTTTCTTACCCAATGAAAGAAACAGAGGTGAGAAGAAAGAAAATAAATGATTAGTCTTGAGGCATGGTCAAAACAGGTCACTGAGGCTGTGTTTATGGGGATAATATAATTACAGCCATTTTCAAAAGTGTTCAGCCTCCCCCAAAATAAATATTAGTGAGGAAAGATAAGTTAGGAGCCCCAATTAGCCAGATTGGAACAGTTTCACTGCTTGGATACGTAAGTCTCCAGTTCACTTTTCTTGTATAAACACAGCTGTGATGTACCAGCACATGCCTTGGCATGCCAGGATGCAGAGGTAAGATGGAAGTTCTTAAGGAGAATTCTGGAAGCTGTGTTTATCATCTTGTCCCTTGCCACCTTGCCTTAGGACCATGTATTTATTTGGCATAAAATTGACAAAGAAAACACAAGCTCAGCTAAATGGTTCCTTTATAACCTGAAGAAAAGACCTTGAGTTGTGACCTCAAAAGAGTTATATCAATAAAAAAATTCCCCTAAAACACTTATTCTTCTGTAATTTAAGCCCTTTCACTGTTGTTATTATTAAAGAATGAATTGGTGTATTATTTTACTTGCTCTGCATCTTGGGACAAAGAATGGTCTAATAAAATGTCAGGTTGCTCTTCAAACAGGCATTGTCCAGCCTGAAAACATACCCAGTTCCTAAACTTAGTCTTCATTTGGGAAATTAGCTAATGACAATCAAAGAGAATGTTTAGAGAAGCAGTGAAGGAAAAGGAAAACAAAGGGAATTAAGTTTGAGCAGGGGTGAATTTATACACTCCAGCTTCAGGGTTTGAAACAGCGTGAAATCCAACAGCTATTCATTGAAGACCTCCTCAGCAAGGGGGATTAATGCTCTGCATTGGGGATAAAAACAAGAGTTTGTTAGCTCCCTGTGTTGGTGCTCAGTAACTTTATAACCTGAGGTGAATGGAAGCTTACAACCGAGTAGTTGGTCCTAATGCCTTATTTATTTATTTATTTATTTTTTAAAAAAATTTATTTATTTATTTGACAGACAGGGATCACAAGTAGGCAGAGAGGCAAGCAGAGAGAGAAGAGAGCAGAGAGCCTGATGCAGGGCTCGATCCCAGGACCCTGGGATCATGACCTGAGCCGAAGGCAGAGGCTTTAACCCACTGAGTCACCCAGGTGCCCCTAATGCCTTATTTTAAAAAAAAAAAAAATTTATACAACTGTCTGGGTTAACAGTGTTCTTCCCTGGGCTAACATTGGCACAGTCAAAGGAGGGAAAGAGATAAACATGGAATGGCAAATAGATTTCCTTTCTTGTGACGATACTGATCAGTAGAGTCAACTCTGAGAATATGACTGAGGCCAAGTCTGGATTTGATTAGTGATGTCTGTCATGGGCACAGGAGGAGAGAATGGTGGCAGGATATGGTGTATTTGATATTGTGATGTATACTGTATTGTTTGAGCTATAGCAAAGGCTATGTCTATCCCCAAATAGCTTCTTCACTGTTTCACTGAAGTACTTGTAAATGATCACCTCTTATTGCTGCTTGGCCTACATTATTATTTAAAAAAAAAAAAGAGAGAGAGAGCTATCATGTATTGGGTTCTTCATATATGCCAGGCAGTACTAGCCCTTTGCGTATATTATCTGATTCATTCCTATTGTATAGATGAAGACAGTGAGACTCGTTCTCTAGAAATTGAACCAAAGTCTTTTGGGCTCCAAAGTCTATGTCTCTATACACAGTTTATATGGCAGATTGCTTTTGGGCTTTCAGTGAGGCCTTTCATGCCTCTCTTCATTATGCTGATAAAGCATGTCTCCTGAGAAACCAGGAGAATATTGAACAAGAGCATAGAGAACAGAAAATGCAAAACACAGATCTGGAACAACTTTGACCTTAACCCGTTGCAGGCCACAATTTCCCAGGTCAGGTAACCCTCTGATTCTTCAAAAAGCATTGGCCTATTTAGTGGGGCTCTTCCTTAGGGGTCCAATGTACTTCCTAAAATAATGAGTTTGTAAAATTTGCTTTTATTAGGCAATGACTTGAAATTGCAGAGAACACAGAATGGGGCTATGTTGGCGAGAGGTGCTCCGATGGGTCTGAGGCGTGAGATGCCACAGAGAAGACAAGTCAGAGTGGTCATTGCAGAGAGGAACAGTACTCACTTCTTTATTCGATTGTTCATTTACCCAACAAAGACTTGACAAGTATGTGCTTAGCTCTAGGCATTGCACCAAATGCTGGGGATGTAGATACCTGAACATAGGAAGGTTTCAGAAGGGAGGAGACTAGCTCTGAAAATAAATGATACACTTAACAGAGTTTGCTTAAGGTTGCACTGACTTCCACCCTTTCTACTTAGGGAGTCTACTTTCTTCACTATTAATATCATTATTATTACAGCACTCATATCACCATTTTAATTCTAAACAACATAGATGAGACATGAACATATGTATGCATCATATTAAATAAAAAAAGGTCAAATGCAATATTTTATCTGGAATATGATCATAGTCATGTAAAAATTATATGAGTGTAGCAGGATGACCTAACTAAAACTGTGTCTGAAGATTTTGAAACATTTATGAGTAAAAGCTGAAAAAATTCCTGTCATTTAGAAGCTGCAAAGATTTTCTGTCTTATAAGAAAGTCAGCCTTCTGAACTTGTCTGGGTCAGACTGGTTTTTTGTTCTAGGAGAATCACCGAATTTTCTCTATGTTACCCAAATGTAAAGCGAGACCACCTCTTATTTGGGGGGCTTGTAAAATCATGGAGATACTCTTGGCTGAGAAGCTGAATGCCCTGTATTATCATGTACATTTGTGGCCCATGTATGAGCCAGAGCTCCTCATGTTTCTGTTTTCTGGGTGATTTAGAGGGCACAGTGCCTTAGATATGGTTGCGTGTTCAGTGACCTGGAGATTGCAATTTGAACTACGGCCTCCAGGGGAAGTGATTTCCAGAAGGATAAGCAAGTGAGATCTTCCATTTCATCCTGGGAGGATCAGACTGGTTTGAAGTAGAGGATGGAGTTTTTGATGATCTACTGGAGATGATCTAGTAATCCAGACTTTGAGAAATGCTCCTATTCTGGATTATTGTTCTTTTATATTAATTTCATGCTGGGACCAAAGAGTGGGACCACATTCTTGTGGGAGAGGGTAGCCTTTGCTTTAGGTGGGAATGGTATAGCCTCTGTCCATCACCCTGGCCAAGAGTAGATCTACTAGGAATGAAGATTATGGTCTGAGATGATCTTCTTGGGAAATGTGGCTGTGGAACCCGGACTGTATGGAAGGGCGATGGCTTTGGCTACACTTTGAGTTGAGGCTAGGGCAGGGGTTATCTCCATAAGTGACTCCCAGAGGGAGCGGCCGAGCCTATTCTAGGGGTAGAGGCAAGTTTTTCTCTGTTGTCGCTTTCTTTTGTTCTTCTTGAACTATAAATGGAATCGTATTAGAAGTTGGAGGCTAGTCTCAATACTGCTGTGCAGAATCAAGGGAAAGGCCTCTTGCATTTTGGGGGTTCTAGACTAGAGAGGAGATTCGCTTCTGCTCTGAGACCACTGTGATGGAACCAAGACCTGGAACTGCTGGAGAAGCAGGGTGCAGGGAAAGTAACATAATTGCCAACTCCCCTCCACCTTCCCAATGCCTACCCCTCTGCCCACCCCTAATTCTCCTACATACAAAAGGCAAGGGAATCCTGAAAGGGTGGGGGGGGGCTCCTAAAATTTGACATTTCTGCTGTTTAAAAATGAGTTTGCCTGCCTAAACAGCAGAAAGGAAAGAGATGGTAAATTTAAAAAGAAGAAGAAGGAGGAGGTGGGGTGGGGGGGGACGGGAAAGAAAAGAAAAAGAGGAAAGAAGTGAACGTAGGTTTCCAGTGCCTTTTCTGTGGCTTCCCAGCCCTTGTACTTTCCAGGTCCAGGCTGTTATTTTAGGATCTCTCTTTCTCTCTCTTTATTCACTCTCATTTTCATGGTTAGTGTCTTCACAGTGTGTTTTCTTCTCTATAGATTCCTCCATTTTACAACTTGTCCGCAGTAAGCACGGGGTTGTTAGTTTATGGGGAGAAGAAAACAGTTCCTACTCTGAAATCCCCGGTGCGAACATTTTGTCACCTTCCACTGACTGTGTGACCTTTGTGTTTCTGATTGCTTGAACCGGATTCTTGCGCTTCTATTTTGCCTTTGGACTTTTTGACTCTCTGGTTTGTAACTTGCTGTTTCTCGGCACCTTTCACTCTGCCTATTCACACAGGATTCCTAGCTGTGACGCGGGCTGCAGTTAGCCCCATTTTAAAGCACTCATGTGTAGCATCAGCATCTACAGTGAAAACAATGATGCAGTCAGCTTTATCCTTGAGCCAGGTTCAGTGCGGCAAAAGGCTCCCAATGTGAGAGGCACGAGAAAACCAGGACCAGAGGTAGGGAGACCTGCCGATTTAGGATGTCTGATTCAGTCACCGTGGTACTTGTGTCTTTTGAGAAGAATGGAGGGCAAAAATCACACATGCACTGTTTAAATTTTCTATCTTTCCTTCTCATTATTTTTTCCACCTAGACCGTAGACAGCGGTTGAATTTACGTAATTGAATGTGCAAATGACATGCTTTCTCAGTAAAACAGAGCAGCCAGAGGAGCTAAAACCCTTATCTTTATAAAATATCAAAAATCAGTTGTTCCATATTAGCGCCTTGTTAATGTAAGCTGTAACAGCTACCCCAATATTATATTTTACCTCTAGAATACGTCTGTGAAAGACTCTTTGGTTACGTGTGTGTTTGTGTGCATGCGTGTCTCACCATTTAGATATCTATAAAACCAGAGTAACTAATTCTGTATCAGGTAAATGGATCAGGGAGTGTCGGAGAGGAGCCATTTTCTTCACAACGTTTCAATAACGAGTAAATGGTGTAGAGAAATACACCATTGTCCCGAGAGGCAGAGCCTGTCCTTGGCTCTGGGCTATGCAAGCCCTGTAGGTTCTGAGCACCAGTGATACAAATTGTGCCAATCTGTTAGAGCAGACCCGGCTTCCCAGTGGTTTTGTGACTGTCGCCTGCCTCTGCATCTCTTATAATGAAATGGTTCTTGGACAGCTGGGTTATCAGCAAAGAGCTATGTAGGAAGTGCCCTGCCCAATTAATCAGATGTCATTCTGACCAGATTTCTTGAGCACATTGCTTCATAGTAAACAGCAGAGATTAATAAATGAAAATCAAGAAGAGACAAAGAAGAAAGGCATCATTTTTATGTATACTTGTCTTAAGGCATATTTTTCCATTTCTGAAACTTGAAAAATAACCATCTGGAAAGAATCATATTATAGACAAGGCATGTCATGACATTTACAGCAAATATTTTTGCTGTGAGGATCAGTATTCTCTCATTGCCCCATCAATTGCCATATAATCAGATACCCATAAAGTATTCAATAAATAGAGGGTTCCTGCAATAAATCAATAGTGCAGGAATAATATGGTTTAAGTGTTCACATTTTCCTTTGTTTATCCTCCTTTTTAAACACACATTTTTGCATCACAAACCTCCTTAAACGCTTGTCTTTGTTTCTTTGCCTCTCAGCCACCCAGTCTCGGGCAAATGACATTATACTGCCCCACTGCAGAGAGATCTCTGGCATAAATAAATGTATCAGGAGGTCAAGAGGTCAAGAGCATAAATGAGGCAAAGATTTCAAAGAAATCACCGACCAAATGATTTATAAATCATGGAAAATACTGCTCCGGCCATAAAAGAGAAATTAAATTTATACATCATGAGCTTCAGGATGCTTTGGGTTCTGGTAGGTAACTGGGTTAGAAATGGAAGAGCTTATGTCATCCTGTTGTTGGTTTGGAGCCTTGTTATAGCGGCATTTACCCCAGGACTCTAAATCAGGAGGATTGAGATTAAACTCCCCCTCGCTTCTCCTGTGTCTCCAGAAACATTTGCTTTTACCTCTGACCTGGAATTCCCACCCCGCCAGGCTCGGCTCTGGAGTGGGGTAAGAATCAATTCACTGTTGGGCAGAAATGGTAATACCCGTGAGTGGAGACAAGCCTCCCATCTGTTGGTGAAAGGCTGACAGTCCCACCTTTGTGTGTAGGAAAGCAAGGAAGAATTATAGCATCTGCCCTGGCCGGCCAAGGAAGCTGTGAAACTGGGGACTTCTGGAACATAACAGCCGAAGCATCTATAGGAAAGAGTAAAAAAAATGAGCCAGTCTCTGTAAAAAGAACAATAATACTTTATGCTATAATGATCTGTAAAGGGAATCTTTCCAGAACTTTTACAGCTTCAAAATAATCCTTTCTACTTTTTGCCATATTTTCTTCAAAGACACAATGTTCAATCATTTCTCTCTTCTCCTCCCTGCCCACTCCTTTTTCTCCTGGATTTGGAAAAATATCAGATTGGAAACTGTGAAGCTTGAAAGTGTCTATTTATTTTAGCTCTATATGAATTTGTGAAATGTACACAATGATCTCTACATAAAACTGAAGTAATTTCATGGGGGAACTTGCAGAAAACACACTCAATTGGGAACGTCACTTCCGAGTTAAACAGATGTGTAGCAGCAAATGACACCATGAACAGCCATCAAAGTTTGGAATTGATTGCTGTTCTTTATGACCTAACCGATGGAGACTGAAACTTGGGGCTAGTTTTAAAGTTTTCCTGGAAACAAATTTTGCTAATCCCACTCAATGGAAACAATATGCTGGTTCCTAGCTTGAAATACAGATTTGTGGTGATGACAGAGAAAAACAATATACTGTGTCAGAATTCCTTTGCTCTCACAATGCAAGGTAGGATTTCAGTGGAGTTCTAAGTTTCTTTCCTTCTCTCTCTCTCTCTCTCTCGCTCTCTCTTTCTCTTTTTCTCCTGCTTCTGTCTTTAGCTTTCAGATGTTGTAAGAACAAAATCTGTTTGAGGTTTGTAAATTTTTGGTTGTGTGTTTTGATTTTTAAATGTCTTCAGACATTTTTTACTCAAGCATTGAGAGAAAGAAATGTAAAGCATATCCCCCCCCCATCTCCTTTTTCTAGTATTCCTAGACCTAGGTGTATATTAAAGGAAATTTAATCCACAACTTGCTGATGTACTTATGCTTAAGTCATCAAAATTGGATTTTGAGTCACCTTGCTTAATAAGTCTTTCCAATCCCTTTTTTCTTTTTAATTGGGAAATTGGGCCTCATGGGTGGGGCCAGAGATTCATGTTATGTTTAGAATTCAGGCTCCTGAGGATTGGTTGGCACCATTTTCTTTATCTACTCTGGAAGGATACTTTATCTTCTCCTATCTTGGAATCACTCTAAAATACCCCAAAGGGCTCTCTATCCTTAGAATCATTCTTTTCCCCAAAGAAATTTAGTATAAAAAGTTGAATAGGTTAAGAAAAAGTAATCTCACATAAGCTGTATCTGCTTTTCTCTGCCTTAACTGTTTCACTTTAAAGAGAAGCAAATCTGAAAATAAAGTAGAAATTTTGCAAAGATCTGAACATGATATTACAAACCTTTTCAATAGTTTTCCCCAATATTTTCATAGGCATTGGCTTGAGTTAAGTCTTTATTACTCAATGTTAAGGACAAAAAAGAGGATATTAATTTACATCTCATCAAAAATGTATAAAGCATATGTTTGGAGAGAAACTTAAACTTAGGACTAGGCTAATGATGAATTTATTTGCATTTTTTCCTGGTGAATTGTTAGGAATTTTGAAGGTTTTTCTGTTGAGCCATGGTTCTTTGCCCTTTTAATCTCTTCTGACACCCCAGCTCCACTGTTTTCAGACACAGCTCTGTGTCTCAGAGTTGGGCTTTCATATAGTTGGGTCTGTTGTGCCAGGGAATGGAGAGATAATTTTTGCTGCCAGTAAAAGAAATTGCTGAGTTTGTTACATCTTAAAATTTTATTTGTTTTCATGGAAGTGAGCAACTTGTTTTGCCATATTTGCCTTTTCTGGCCCATTGGCTTTTGATCACATCTCATGGCTTTTTTTTAGCACATGATGTTTTATTTGCACTGATAAAGTTGTAATCTTGAACATGCAGATGGGGAAGGGGCTGAGGGATCCTGTAAATAGACTGTGTGATGAGATTTATCTATTATTACATGGCTGCTATAAAATGTGTAACACACCCAGGATGACAGGCAGGGTGACTGTGTGTTGGGAATCCAAGTAGAGAGTAAATAACACAGTAATTCAGTAATGCTAGTCAGACTAGGGGGGCAATAAATAAATAAATAAATAAATAAATTCCCTAATCTCTTTGTCTGATTTTTAACATGGAATGTCTTTAATATGACCTGACTTAATGGATATCAGATATGATTTTTCAGAGCCTGCTTTAAAGAACAGAGAAGAATTTTTTATACATAATCCATCATGTACAGAAGACTGTGATTTAAGAATTCTTAACCCATTGAGCCACCCAGGTACCCCTGTGATTTAAGAATTCTTGACATTTTTTTTCTTTTGTTGTCTAAATATCTGCTCCCTCAATTTCTCTTTGCCATTGACAATCTTATTTAATTTGTAGTGAAAGCGATTAGGAGAATGACCTCTGTGGTTAGGAGTTCGAATCCTGCCTCAATTATAATCACTGTGTGATTTTATGCAAACTTGACCTGTTTGCTTCAGTTCTCTTTTCCCTGGATGGTGAAGAGAGTATTACCTACCAGGTAGAGTCATGGTGAAGCTTAAGTTCATGGAGAGCAGAAGGCTTCTTGGCATAGGGTTAACGCTTATTCAGTGTTAACTGTTGATGTTACTTAGCAAATTGCCTGGCACACACATTTGCATAGGTAGTTTTAGGGAAACCGGTCCAGTCCACGCTTACATGATTTTAACCCAGTCATGTATGAATTACTAAAATTACTCAACTACTCCTGAATTAAGGCTCTGGGATCCTCACAGGTGAACTATAAAATCAAGCGTTTGGTTAGGTGTCAGGGAATACCGGCATAAGTATGAATATTTTATGGTTAAGAAAAGCAGAAATGAGGAGTACAAATCTGATACCCAGGGAAGAATAGTAGATTATGAATTAGAAGATGTGCCACCAAAAAACAAACGAACAAACAAACAAAGAAAAAACCCCAAAACAATAAAGCATGACCTTGGGCAAATCACATATCCTCCTTGAATTTCATCAGCCAAATGAGACCGAGAGTGATGAGACCCACTCTGTGTGTTTCCCAGGGTTATTATGGGAGCCTATTAGAAGCATCTTTTCAGAGATGAATGTGCTGTTCCAGCAGGAGGTGATGCAAGTTGAATGACAGAGCAGGTTCCTGTCCATCAATCCTGCATTTCTGCCTGTTACTTCTTCAGTCTGGGATGCTGGAGATGGCCCAATTGCAAATTCTAGGGCATGCATGGGGCCTGTTGATTGCACCGGTGCCTGCCATGGAAAAGGAGCTGGGGTGCATTTTTATGTGTCAGTTCCAGGCAGATAGTTTTGCTTTGGAAATAAAGAGGCATTCCTGAGTGAGATGGGACACATGGATAGACCCCAAATCCTCCAAAAAAGCATCCAAATGTTTGAAGCATTGTGCCCTTCGATGTCTGAATGATACCTAGCAATTTTATGACAGTCTTCCTTAGTCAGAGTCGCAGAGTTCAGCAGCCACCCCCTAGAGCCCTGGCAAAGGCAGTTTTTGAAAATGCCAGAAGAGAGGGGAGTTAATGTAGAGTACGGTAGAGCAAAGGCCCAGGGAGCCCAGATCCAAGCCAGGAGACAATGAGAGAGAGAGAGAGGTAGAGAATATGAATGTAAGGTACAGTTGTACACGGAGGACCAGAAACCGGCCTAGGCCACCAATCCAGATGCAGAAATAAGAGGAGGGGGTTTGGTGGGGGCCCTAATCCATCACTCCGCCTGGCGCGGGCAGGGAAGTCACGAGCCTGGCACCAGCCGCTGCGCTCTGGGGCCGCCTCCCCGCCTTGGGCGGCAGAAGGGCTGCAGGCTGAACCGTGACGTCCTGGGCCTGTGCTCCTCAACAGATGGCACTGTAAATCTGAAATATTCCACAGGAGAAAGACAAATGGGAATCAGCCGAGAAGGCTTGGAGCCTGGCATACGGAGTGGAATAAATAGAGGCCTGGCATCCTTATGGAGCCGTTCCTTCCTCCTGCTCTTAAATATCATACTTCTGAAGTCATCTCCCCCTGGAACTCCCAGCAGCTGAATAGGTCCATAAACACGGTTCTCTCCAGGCAGAAAGAAACCAAAAACCAAGGCAGTACTCCTATAGTTCCAGCCCAGGGAGAGGTGTGGGGATGTTTACCTTGAACTTTGAATAATTTCATCCCCCAACCAGCTCCCGCTGGTGACTCCCTGCCCTGGCCCCCACCCCCCAGCCCCCAACACTGAGCCGCAATAAGCTCCTCCCTACTCTTCCCCTCAGATTTTCTCAAACATTTATTGATTCATCCTCTATCCAAGGCACTATCATTTATTCACTCACGAGTGACTTATTCCTTCTTCACTGATCCATTTCTTTGTGCCATATGCTGTTCTAAGGGACTGAGGCCACAAAGATGACTGTGATGGTGATTTCTCTTTAAGAGATTCAAATTTGATCTCATGGATGGGTATTAAACAGCCTTAGGAAACCAAAAAGATGGTTAAAAGAGCCCACTCTGTAGAGGTAGAGAAGCTCTGAAGGTCCTGATAAGATTTGGAGCTCAGTATCATTCTATCGGTGGTCTAATGAGCCCATTTATGACAGCCTTCACCTGGGGTGTTTCAGAAGGTCGGGTTTGGGACCAATACATAGTCTTATGAAAATATTAAAATGTTTTCACAGTGCACATACAGAAAATAAAGTTTCTCTCTTACCTATTATGCTGTAGCTTTGCCTGCTTTCTTGAATGCCCACCGCTTTGCTGCCTCTGGATCTTTGTGCACGCTGCTCTGATTTCACGGAAAACTCTGCCCTTTTCCTTGCATGGACACCTCACTGCAAGCTTGATGGTGTCAGTATAAATAACACCTCTCCAGGGAGGCAGGATTGTGTAGTGGTTGAGAGCTTGGGACAGGCCTGCCAGGATTAAAGTTCAAATCTGCTAACTGCTAGCTCTGTGATCTTGGGCAAATTCCTTAACCTCTCTGTTATTCAGTTTCCCTTTTTAAAAAATGCGTGTTGTGGGGAACCTGAGTGGCTCAGTGAGTTAAGCCTCTGCCTTCTGCTCAGGTCATGATCTCAGGATTCTGGGATTGAGCCCCGAGTCGGGCTCTCTGCTCTGCGGGGAGTCTGCTTCCCTCTCTATTTCTCTGCCTGCTTCTTTGCCTACTTGTGATCTCTCTCTGTGTCAAATAAATAAAACTTTTTTAAAAATGCGAGTTGTTATGATATCTATCCCATAGGATTATTTGGAAGTTTAAATAAGAAAATATATGTAAAATATTTAGAACAACATTCAGTAAATACTAGTTTTTATTGTTCCTTGATCATCATATCTAAGCTGGTTTGCCCCTATTAATTAAGCAGAGAGGGGTGCCTGGGTGGCTCAGTGGGTTAAAGCCTCTGCCTTCGGCTCAGGTCATGATCCCAGGGTCCTGGGATCGAGCCCCGCATCAGGCTCTCTGCTCAGCGGGGAGCCTGCTTCCTCCTCTCTCTCTGCCTGCCTCTCTGCCTACTTGTGATCTCTGTCTGTCAAATAAATAAATAAAATCTTTAAAAAAAAAAATTAAGCAGAGAATACTCTGTTATGCTTCCTTTTGGTTTCCATTAAAGCATTTACCACACTTACACATAGAAATTATGTAAGGCAATTCTGTATTTATTTACTTGTTAATTATCTGTATTCCTCACTAGATTATAAGCTCCACAAGGCTCTTTCCCTTACCAAAGTATCCCTAGCACCTAGTATAGTGCCTGGATATAGTAGATGCTAAATAAATATTTGTCAAACAAGTGACGAGTAAAGGAATGAACAAATAAATGAATGTTCCTTGGATAGTGGGGATATTTAAAAGATACAATGAGAAAGCTTTATAAAGCATATGAATTAAAAAAAAAAGTTGGGGATTGATCTTTGAAGTATGGGACTTGGAAATCATTCTTTCCTGGTTTCCTAATGAAGGAGAGTTCTGGGTGCCAGACAAAATTCCATAAATTTTCCCATGTTGTAAGGGGCTTCTGCAGATATTCTGTATAGAGCATGAAATATATATGAATTATAGCAAGTCTCAAAAGGGAAAAAATAGCTGTATCTTTTTCAGATAGAGGTGAGAAGTTTGCACTGAATCTTCCTAATGAAAATCAGTATCCTAAAAGTGAAATTAAGTTGATGCAACTAAATATTCATTTAGTCTAACTTGCTTGTTAGCCAAAGCACCCAATCCACCACTGGGATCCCTGTTGCTAAGTTGCCTCAAGAAACAAATTGATTAATGGATTTTCTTTTTTCTAAACTCCTTTCAAGTTAGCAGGTCAAATAGCTAAGATTTCATTAGGGCTACTCTAGTCAGTGATAGCTGTGCAGTTTGGTTTCAAACACCTGATTTATAGATTGCTCAAAGTCCCCACAGAATTGATTGTGTTTGGGGGTTTTGGAAGCCTATGCATTGTCATTAACTATCTATAAGGGATTTGGGGTCAGGAAAGGGGCAGGAAGCCCTGCCAAGAAGGGCAGTTCAATGAAATGAAGTGGTAGAGCCAATACACTCCCCCTTACCCCTATGTTCTCAAAACCCCAATATATATTAAAATTGTCTGTGAATATCAGTAATGTTTTAAATGAGAACTTTTTACGTGGGGAATTGGGAACCAGCAAGATACAGTCGCATGCTGATGGGGGATTCAAAAAGAACACAGAAAATGACAGTAAAACCCAGTGGCTGAAATTTGATAGGGAAAAGTTTATTATTGATAATTGAGACTTGTCTTGTTAAACTTAGTCAAGTCTTCAACTGTCTGCTTCATTATGGTACCAGCAGGGCTTTAAGGGAATAGCATTAGTACAGTAAAGTTGAAGATCTATATATCTATACATGTATTTATCTGTGTATGTATCTGTATCTATGTTTATACCTATATCTTTGTCTATGGCTCTGTATCTAACCATGCGTAATTGTGGTTCATATTATGAACCAATATAGTAGGTGCATAGAAAATGATCTATTTTTTTTAATGTATTACCGAAGGAATTGAACCTGGGAAGATAGCTAGAAAACCAGTGGTGGAGAAGGAGGACTAGGAAAGCAAAGGTGGCTGAAGAAACCCAAGATTCCATAACAAAAGATGCCCAAAGAAGGAAACTCTGGGATCCAGATGAACATAATTTTCTAAGATAAACCAATATTTGAAACTGTTTTGGAAATTAAAGTTTACCTCTGAATTTCCAGGTATGGTTGAAAGTCCATAAGTGATAAATTGCCAAGGTAGCTTATTCTTTTCTTTCTTTTTTTTTTTTTTAAGATTTTATTTATTTATTTGACAGACAGAGAACACAAGTAGGCAGAGAGGCAGGCAGAGAGAGAGAGGGAAGCAGGCTCTCTG